>NC_029772.3:104704081-104731952 GCF_000817695.3 Arachis duranensis | reverse complement strand
CGGATCCAGTTTACAAACCATAAAATTTCTGTTAGGCTGGTACAACAAAAATATATTTATTCATTAAATATATCTATTAATTAAAAAAATAAATTATTTAATTGTACTACTTTACATTAAATAAATATATTCATTATAACAAATAATTATTTAACAAAAAAATAAAATGTAATAATTCTTTGTTTACTAATTAACAAATATAAAATAAAATAATAATATACTAAAACTTATATTATGTATTATGTTTAATATTTACAAACTCAATTAAATAACATAGTAATACAAACAAAAATAATATCATTATGCATGTCGTATTAACACAAAAAAAATTAATATTAATTAAGATTACAAAAATTAAAAAAATTAAATTACAAAAAAATTATCAACTTACATAAGTGGGGGAAGGAGCTCTATTTATAGAGCTTCATCCTGTGTCACTAATTATCGGAGAAAAGAGCGGTCCTCTGCATGTAGATCGCCTCCAACACGCTCACCCCGTGTTGTTGCAGTTCCTCAAAAACGCACAAATATCTCTGCAACACTTGCTGGATTCGGAAGCAACACGCCCACCACGTGTTGTGAGAGAATTGCCACGCCGCTGACGTCGCCAACTCAGCACGTCCCTCGCGTGTTGGCAGGGTGCTGCCACGCTGCTGCGGGCTCTGTTCACCGCGCCTCCTGTGTGTTGAACCTACATCCACAAACTGGCAAAACACCACCGATGTCAATATTATACAAAAACACAATGGGATATTCTATATAAAAAATAAATTCTGCCTCCTTTTCTTTCTTTTTATTTTGTTTTTTTTTCATGTTATTATTACAGTATTACTAATACAACCGAATTTGGATCCACAAAATCTTAGATTTTACTTAAAAAGATAAAGTATGATTTTTCACGATTTATTTTATAGATAAAAAAAACATAAAAAAAAATATTTAAAAGTAAGAGATCATACTTTACCCTCTCAAATAAATTCAAAATTTAGAGGATTTAAATTCAATACAGTCACATCCAAATATTGCTACCAAAACACAAAAAATGACGGACTAAAATGAAGATTCAAAAGTTTAGTCCTAGCGATGTGAAGTGTATTACTATTATATAAGTAATTGCATAGTCAAATTATACTACGAATATACTAAAATTAATTACTAAAATCAGTTACTAGTATAAAATATATATTAAAATATAAATATATATTAAAAATAAATTAAATTACACATATATTTATACATAAATATATTAATAACTGATTTTAATATACAAATAACACTTTTATCGCATAGCCATATTCTCTTAAAAAAATTATGGATTGTGTGGTCAATTACAATATATTTCCAAACTATACGTACTAGTACTAGTGTACCCACTTTGGCTCTTGGATACAATCAAGAGCTATGGTCGCCCCTTCCGAATTACTATATTAAAAATTAATTAGAAACTAAGAAGCAAACCGTAAAAGCATGCAGGTGTAACTGTCATTACATCATGGGCATGCTATGGATGTCATTAACCTTAACTAACTTTGTTTCTTTCAGCACCTTGTTTTGACGAAACCATTGGAGAATCAACTCAAAACACACATCCCTTATTAATCACATTAGGGTGTACATGACCGAGACAAGCCGACAAAATCCATGCACCAAAAAAAAAAAAAATGAAAACCAAATAAATTAAAAAAGTAATGCAGTATATTCAAATATTTTGTTAACTAAATTCAATTAAATTATATTGGTCTAACGTAATAAAAATTAGTTATAGTTAATATTATTCCAAATCTTATTAATTAATTTGGTTGGAATTAATTCATAAAAAATTTTAAATGTATAATATTATTAAAAATAAAAAAATCCTAACAAATAGAAAATTGTGTTGTTTATAGGTTCGATTTTGTTATTATATTAGTTATGAAATTAAAGAGTAAAAAATAAATCCACTCTAATTTGGTTCGTTTCCATCGGCCATACACCAAAAATGAAATAAAAAACCATAATGGATGGAACATTATACCAATAATTGATAAGATTGAATCTGATGTCGAACTCATTTCTACACTACGAACACCCTTAATCACAATCAAAGTTTTCTCAATTGCTCTTCATTTTCATTAATAAAAAACTAATTCCTCGAATAGCATCGTACTTGCGGGCGGATTTCATTGTGGTGAATTGGAGATGTAGTTGGTGAAGATAAGAGGCACTTATTGAACAAGAAAAATGTTGTTTATATTATTCTTGATTTTATTAAGTAATCAACTAGTAGCAGCCAACTTGAGTCAATTTTTTAATGGTAAAAATTTAGGTACGATCAACTTTATGTATATTTAACGATTCTCAACTATTAACTTCATATGAAGTTGATTGTATTTGAATTTTTACTTTTTTATATTAAAAAAAATTAAATTTCAAAAAATGTCCTTTCCCTGAAAAGAAACATATAATAACCCACATAAAAAATATCCATTTACTTAGAAAGAAACATCTGAAATTTTATGTAAGAAATATCCGAAAAAATAATTAAAAAAAAACAGAAATGCAACCCCCAAAAAGAAACATTCCGAAATCTAGGAAAGAAATAATGCAAAAATTTGCAAACTATCGGCAAGTGCATAGAATCATATCAAATAATACCACGACGAGTGGGTAATCGTTCCTATGAGGATCAACAGATTAAACAACTAATAATTAATTGATTAATCTAGTCAGATAAATCAAAATTGAGTTTAGCATGATTCAATTTAAAAAATAAAGATCTAACTGAAAGCAAAGATCTAATTGAAATAAAGCAACTATCTAATGATCTAAATGACATAACAATGATTGAATGAAACAATAAGGAATAAATCAGCAGCAATCAAAAGGTGATTGAGAATTTGAATAAAAATGTTAAGATTTAAAGATGCTAAATTCTTCGGATTAATGATTTTCACTTCCACCTCAATCAAGCAAAGATAGATCTCTGCAAATCATAAATAATTAAATCCTAATTTTTTGGTAATTCAATTTTTCTTAATTAATAGCCAATTTTTTGATCAATTTCTCACGAAAAGAGATAAAGCACATTTTCTGATTTAAAATCACAACATTCTTAAAATCTAAATATGGTTGATTTAATGTCACTTATTAGATCCAGACCTAAAATTATAAGTATTATGAGAGAGAGTTTTCAAACTCAATTACTATGATCACTCTTTCAAGTTAATCATAGAATTCAAATCAGATTTAAACTATTCTAATAAATTTGAATTCTTGTTATGAAAAATGAAAATTCTTTCTTAAGAAACAATAACGCATGAATTAGAAAAAGAGAAGCAATAACATCAATCCATTGAATTTAACAAAGCTCCTCACCTTAATGGAGGAGAATTAATGACTCCTAATTGAGAGAAAATAAAAATGGATATGAAATATATAGAGCAAGAGAGTGTGTAAAAGTGCAAAAAGCCCCCTCCCAGTATTCTCTAGGGGATTTTATTCTCTATCCTAAATTACAATCTTAAATTCAAATGCAAATTCTATTCAAATTACATGAAATTCAATCTAACTATAAACTAGTGGTGATTCCTCCTTGTAGTTGGATCCTCAGCCTTGGTTGATCACTGATTATGGACTTCAATTAACTAGGCTTGGAATGAACTTCCTATCCTTGGTGTTTGGAACATTGGACTAGGTGTTTAGAGCGCTTGCTTTCAATTGAGCTTGCTGGTCTTTGGAGAGTCGAAGGCATTTAGAATTGGAATGCCTCCTAGACTTGGCATGTGGAAAGCCAACAAAAGGAGCCTTTGGACGTGTTCTTTTCTGGCGTTTGGAACACCACATATGACATGTAAAACACCACATGAAGAGATAAAAATTGAAGTTCCTGAAAAGTGCTTTGGTGTTGGCGTTTAGAATGTCACATATGGCGTATAGAATGCCACTTGAAGAGCCAAATTTGAAGCCCCTAGAAGGTGCGTTGGTGTTGGCATTTGGAACGGCATGTTGGGTGTTTGGGATGCTGGTGATGGCATGTGGAACGTTGGTACTACACTCAGCTTTTTTTTTCGTGGGAAAGAATGGTGATTTTCACCCTCAGTCTCAGTGTCTACAATAGCTATTATATATCGTTAGAATACTCTAGATGTTAGCTTTCTAATACCGTTAGAACTATCTTATTTAGACTTTTGTAGTCCAGGTTATGCTCATTAGAGTATAAAGAAGTCAAGGTGACTGCATCCACAAATTCTCTTTGCACTTGTCTTTGATTCTTGGTTTTCTAGGAGGTTGTTTTCTTTTGCATACCACCTTTCTTGCTTCTCCCAGGGTTTCTTTGATTGTCTTTCCTCCTCCTTTATTCTTGCCTAAAATTTTTCAATAATTTTCTACGCATATCAAAGCACAAAGCCACTCCAAGAAGCATTAATTAAAGTACCAAAAATCTCAATTAAAATAAAGAAATCACTAACTTTGTTCAAAGAAAGTAACTCCAAAAAAAATTGATTAAAAACATGAGAATCTTAATAAAAACAAGGAGATCACTTACTTTATTCAAAAAAATAATAACTAGAAACAACTAAGGATGCTCATGCATCAAGAAACATTCAGTAACCCACATAAAAAAAATCATGAAAAAAAAACATCTAAAATCCTGTAAAAGAAACATCCATTCGGAAAGAAACATCCAAAAAAACAGTTAAAGAAACAAATTCAAAAAGATGAGCACACTAAGAAAGGACGCTACGTTCACGAGGGACAAGACGATGCGGAGGTTCTAGACGCGGTGAATCACGAGGCAGGGGGCACTGTGGCGACCAGCAGCACTGTGGTGCATGAGAGAGGACGTTGCATGGGTCCTGGGCACAACAAAACTCGAGGGAGGATACTATGGTGGTCGGTGGTGCTGTGGTGGGAGAGAAAGACAACAGGGTAAACAGCGTGAGTGGAAGTGGGAGAGGAAGGAGGGGTGTGCAGTTGTTTTTTTCAATTTTAAAGTTAGGTTTGTAGGTTTTTTTTTGTGTTATTAGGCCCTCTTGTTGCAATTCACATTGTAGTTGGCTGATATTCTAGTTGGTTCCCTGAATTTTCTCATGTTAGTAATTTCATAAAACCATTAATTTACGTACCTCCAGTCATTGCTGTGTTTTTTTAATCTAAAGTTGGGACTTCCAATTCTTGAACCACGCAGAAGGGATGGATCTAGAATGTTTATTGTGATTATTAGAATTGGTGACCCAAACTTTATGAATTTTATGAACTGTCGTGTTCTTTCCATAAAAAAAATAACTTCCAATAGAATTAATTAATAAAATTTCTTAATAATTACAATACCACATAAACTAATTTCTATATTAACAAATTGGATCACAGATAGAATAAAAATTCTAACATTCTTTATATAGTTTGTAATTACATACTATGCTTAAACAATTAAGACAAATTACAGGAATCATAGTGGTAGGTCCTCATTAATTCAGTATTACCTTCTATATGAATAAGTCCAATACTTATTCTAAGTCCTTCACTAAATTTTATTTGTCATTCTCAATCACGTATGCGTATATATACTAACCAAATGAGAAACAAATAATAATAAGAATTTCATATCAAAATATGTCATATAAGTGATATTATAGAACATAAATTCATACTAGTAACATGATCCTTAATAATCATGATGGCATGTCTTTTGTCAAAGGATCGACTATTATCTATTTAGTACTAATATGCTCTATCTATACCTCATTAGACCTAACTTGGTCTTTAATGGCTAAGTACTTAATGTCAATGTGCTTACTTCGACTACTACTTCTATTATTCTTAGCAATAAATACAGCAGTTGAATTGTCATAATATATTCTCAATGGCTTAGAGATACAATCCATAATCTTAAGTCTAGAAATGAAATTCTTCAACCAAACACCTTGTGATGTAGCCTCAAAACAAGTAATAAACTCGGCTTCTATGGTAGAAGTGGCTACAAGTGATTATTTTACACTCTTCTAAGATACTGCTCCATCAACAAGCATAAAGATGTATTCTAACATTGACTTCCTAGAATCAACACATCCCGCAAAGTTTAAATTTGAGTATCCAACAATTTTTAAATTGTCGGTTCGTCTATATGTAAGCATGACGTCCTTGGTCCCTTAAAAATACCTTAAGACCTTCTTTGCAGCTCTCCACTGAATTACTTTGATATCTTTCTAACATGCGAACAACAAAAGCAATGTCAAGTCTTGTACAGACTTGAGCATACATTAGGCTTCCAACGACTAAAGCATAAGGAATACTTTGCATATGTTCCTTTTCAAGTTCATTTTTGGGACATTGATCTAACCAGAACTTGTCACCTTTCATAATAGGTACGATACTTGGTGAATAATTTTGTATTTTAAACTTCTCAAGAACTTTATTACTATGGGTTTCCTGAGATAAATCTAATCAGAAAATTTAGAGAAAAATACCCCACTTATAATACTTGCTATCTAGTGAGTTCAAAAATATATAGGCACCAATTGCAAGTTCCACATCCACGAACTGCATCTGCAGAGGCGGCCTAAAAGCAATGCCGAGGTACTGCAATAGATTAACAGTCAAGAATTTACATTGGTGGTTAGCGAAATCATAGATAGCAAATGCCAACATGCATGCTAAAGCAAAAACCATGGAGGAAAAAAAGTTTCTACTTTTGGCAACCAAGTCTGAGCCTGTATGCTAGTAGTTCATCCACAGAGACCCCTCCAATAACTTTGTAATGGTAATAGCCTTTTCACAACTAGAGTTATTGTCATCATTGAAGTCCATCTTTCTTTGGACAACAAAACAAACATACAAATAATTGGAAGCGTCCATCATAGGAGCTCCAAAGATAGAATTCCAACCAAAATGAATATCAAAGCTGAAAATAGTTATACCTTAAACGACGTCGACTTTAAAGTTGTCTTTAGAATTGAATCTTGCTTGGGTCACCTATGTAAGCTTTGCATATGAATTGTACCAAGTTTTGTATCCTTCCGACTTTGAGCCAAAGACTTGGTATGTGGCTGCAAAGGTTTTGTTGTCCCTTTGTTGGCTTCTGCAGCACCCTTTCCTTGATAGTAAGCAGTTGCTAAGTGATAAAATCCAATTTTTTTTATTTATTTTGTGCTTAATTTGGGGGATTTTATCACATTTTTTCACATTTATTCAATGAAATAGTATAGTTTTGTAATTCTCCCTTAATTTGTGCTTAAGTGTAAAAACTTGCTTTTTAGACCCTTAAATTGGTAATTTTTATTCACCTTTGATTCCACTAGATGCTTTGATGCGTTTATTAGTGAATTCAGGTTGAAAGAGCCAGGAATGGATAAAAGGAATGAAGAAAAAGCATACAAAATGGAGAATTCATGGAGAAACAAGGATTTGGAGTGCATTCATCGACGCGCACGCGTGACAGACGCGCACGCGTGGATATGAAGTCGCCAGGCGACGCGTACGCGTGCCCCACGCATACGCGTCACTGCTCGCACGTGACCTCATTAAAGTGAAAATGCTGGGGCAATTTCTGAGCTGCCCAGACCCAAATCCAACTCATTCATGAGAGTATTTCATTCAGAATTCAAGCTTGGGAAATGGGGGAGCACTTAGTTAGTCATAATGAGCCTTTAGTTAGTTTTCTAGAGAGAGAAGTTTCCTCTTCTCTCTAGAATTAAGTTAGGTTTAGGTTAATTTCTCTTAGATCTAGGTTGAATTCATTGTTTCCATCTTGTTTCTTCTACAATTTCTTGTTTCTACATCTTTGTTCTCTTTAGTTCTCTTGTTAATTTTTCTTTTTATGCTTCTTTTATGTTTATGAATGTTCATGTTGAATTTGGACCCCTTTTAATGCAATTTTATGTTTGATGTTCCTTTTATTGTTGAATTGAGTTGTTAATTTTACTCCTCTTGCAATTGGTAGTTGTAGAATTTATCTTTCCTTGGCTTGAAAAGAGAAATTGGACAATCTTGAGTCATTAAGACCCAATTTGTGTTGGTGATCTAGAGTTGTTAGCTAGTATTGTTTCCATTGATTCTAATATCTTACTAATTTAATTAGTGGGTTGATTAAGACTTTTGGATTGAATTAGCTAGTCTTATTTGACTTTCTTCGAGTGTGAAGATAACATTATACCTTCTTCCATCGTTGGGGATGACAAAATAAGATAAATTTTTGTTAATTATTGTCATGATTAGTGACTAGGATAGAAAGCCTATATTCTCAATCCTTGCCATAAATGTCTCCTTTTATTACTCGCTTTCTTTAGTTACTTGATTTACTTTTTTTACTATCTACTTTCTTGTCTCTTTTATCAATTAAACCCCTTGTTCCTTCATAGCCGATAATTAACCACTTTATTGCAATTCCTTGTGAGACGACTCGAGATTTAAATACTTCGATAAATTTTCATTGAAATTTGTACTAATGACAAAACTAAATTAAATTTAATGTGAGAATTATTTATTAGTTTAAAGTTATGCTTACAACGAAATTCTTATTCCTATAAAAAAAATTTTAGATCGACGATAATTTTCCTATCACCAAGCATGAGGTCAACACGTTGAGTAATCTGCTGTGCTGAGCGAGCAGCTCAATTAAAGCTTTAAGTTACTTCGACACAAGGGCATAAAAAAGACATACTTAGTAACCCACAAGCAAAAATTAGGAAAACCGATATAACAAGGGAACATTTAAGTACAACATGGTAAAATGAGAAAGTGGCATGAAAAAGGGAGCCAAAGAGAGCCAATGTTGCGAACAGAAAGTGGCATGAAAAACACATTTTCAAACCAACTATTAAGATGAAAAAAAAAATGTCGCAAAAAATAAAAAATGGAAAAGCCAAGTGTAACATAATGACCTTGTAAAATAAAAGACAAAATCCACGCATTGTGAGTTACAGAAAATAATAAAAGCTAAAATTTTCTCATAAATAAGAAAAGATGGAACTATTTACGGAACATAACACCCACCATAACGCGTAACAAAAGACAAAGTTGGAGCGGCTAAGCAAAGTGAAAATAAAAGAATACATGCATCCATGTGGTAAGAATAAGAAACAACAGTCTCATTACCTTGGGCTGTCTTCAATCTTCCCATCCATGGGTATTTCTGTGGTGGTCCCTTCATGACTTCCACCTTTGAGTTGCTCCATACCTCAAAGATGACAAAGCTTTGTCACCAAAAGAGTGTGTAATAAGTCTCCCACCACCAACTACTACACACTTGGAAAGAGAGAACCATAGGAAAGTTAAATACCCTTTTTTGTATTTAATTTTTTATTTATTTTATATAAGAAAACAACTTTACATAACCCAGACCACATTCTCAGAAATTGTTATTCACGGCCCATTGTTTTTTTGGCATGTAGGCCGAAAGACATTGTTATTCATTAAACAAAATAATCACAGGAAACAACACTCATTACATTCTGAATTAAATTTTGTAGTCAACAACAATTTCAATGCTCAGTTTCATGGGAAGAAAATATCTTATCACTTTTTTATAGAAAATTTCTTACTTAAACAATCTTCTCGGAAAATTTTAACATATATTGTTTCGTGTCTTAACGTCCAAGACCTACAAAATAATCATCTAATGCTCAACTACATTGTTTTTTTAAATATTTTTGAATCACTTCCTATTTAAGTCATTATCTTAAATCTTAAATTCTATATTATATCTCTTAAATCTAAAATCATAAATTCTTCTATCATAAATTCTAAATTCTAAACATTAAATTCTAAATTCTAAATTTTAAATCTTAAATCTTTAATCCTAATGGCTATTAGCTAAATTATAACTATACCATCATAAACACTAAATTATAACTATATAACTCTAAACTGTAAACTCTAAATCCTAAATCTTCAAATTATCACTAAACTATCTAATCCAACCACCCTAAACCCTAATTTCTCAAATATACAAACCTAAATCCAAAAATTTTAAAAATATTATGCAAGCATGTAGTTGTATGTAATCCTAAACACTTCATATGTTTGTTTACCCCAAAAACACATTTCATATGTTTTTTTTTTATTCTATAACCTAAATCCTAATCCGTAAATCATAAATCCTAAACTATAAATTCTAAACCCTAAACTCTCAAACCATTACTAAACTATCTAATTCAACAATCCTAAACCTTAGTTTCTCAAATATAAAATCTAAATTCTATATCCTAAAACCTAAAAAAGATTATGCACAGTAAGGTACTAATAAACACATTTTTTATTTTTTTTCTAAAGCATATATTTGTATGTAATCTGAAACACTTCATATTTTTTTTTTAATTATGTAACTATAAATCCTAAACTAACTCTAAACCCTAAATCATAAATCCTAAACTTAAACCCTAATTTCTCAAATATAAAACCTAAATCTTAAATCCTAAAATTTAAAAAATATTACGCAGAGTAAGGTACTAAAAAACACATTTTTGTATTAATTTTCTTCTAAATCATATATTTCTATGAAATCCTAAACACTTCATAATTTTTTTAGTTCTGTAATCCTAAATATATTTATGTATTTTTTTCATAATTTGCCCTACATTAAAATACTCTTCATCGGTTCATCCCAAAAAAAAAAATTATCACAGCCCAAAATATCCAATAACAAAAAATGGTAAACTTTCGTCCCACTCAAAAATCTAAGACCCAAAGCCCAACGTTACCAAAAAGGCAACCCACAGGCCCAAAATCTAAGGCTACGTTTGTTTATAGAGATAGGACACTGAGATAAGAACATTGAGATACAAAATTGTGTTTGACAGAGAAGACATAGACAGAGACAATATGTTCAAAAACACTGAATTAGTGTATTTTGTGTCCATCCTGACAGAAAGGACATAGAGACACTAACCAGGACACAACTTATTTTTTATTTTTTCTTTCATTATTCTTGTTAATTTTTCATAATTATATTTTTTATTATTATATTTTTCATCTCAAAATTTTTAAATGAAAAAAAATGAAAATAAATTAAATTTTCATAATTTGTTTTAGTTTATCATCAAAACGAATAAAAAAATACAAAATTTTATATTTTTATCCATTAGTATTTTATCCTATCTTATTCTCAGTGTCTTGTCCTATCTTATTCTTAAAAACAAACACAATCAAGTCACGAAGCTCCCCTAATAAACCAAGTAGCGACAACGTCTCTGCATTTATAGTCAGTGGTCACAAAAATTGTCTGCGCATCACCTGAGTAAAAAAAATATGCGTTTTATCGTGCTAATACTCACCTTAAAAATTTTTGGATTTAAGGTTTTTCAGCTTTGATAGATTGTTTGTTTGCTTGAATCCAGGGCGGAGCCAGGTACAAGTAAAGGGGATAACGGCCTTCTCTAATTTTAATTTTTTATATGTAAATTATATATAAATTTTAGTTTAATATCTTTTAAAATTTTATTTAATTTTATTTTATTGTGTAAATATTTTTTATTTTCCTCTAATATTTCATCTAGTTCTGCCCCTGCTTAAATCAACCTCTAGATCTGTTAGATTCTAATGTTTATCAGGATTTCACAAAAAGAAAAAAAAAGTCACTGCAAGGAACATTTAAATTTCCAAAGATTTATAGCCAATAAGACCACTCTAAAATTTGAAATCAAATTCTTTTAAAATAAAAAATTGATACAGTAATAAAATGAGATATTAAATTTTTAAATTAAAATAATAAAATTTATATATAATAAAAATTATAAATTTAATGATAATTAATTTATTATTTTACTATTTTTTTCACTTTTAAACGATGTCAAAAAATATAAGAAATTAAGAATCATGGGAATTTCTTTTTGTTTTTCGTACGCCTCATGCAAAGTTCACCATTAGACGTCCAAAGAAAACCCTTGTCTCGAAACTAGATTAGGTCAACCTAAATCCTTCCAAAAGGCTCTCCAATTATATGGCTTTGAGGATAATTCGTGACCATGATAAAACTACGAACCACATTATGAAATCAAACTATGTTTCCCCATCTCAATTGGCACATATCTCTTGGGACCTCAATTGGCACATATTGCTTGCGAAATGGATATTTGTAAGGATTAATTACTAATTCAATATTTTAAAGATTTAGCCATTTGATAAAAAAATTTTAAAAGATGTTATTGATAAAAATACTTCTTGAATTATTTTAAAAATGCGACCAAAAAAAATTTTTATATTTAGTAAATGGTTTATCCATTTTATTTAAAATTTTGTAGTAATATTTAAATAAATATTTAAAAAATGTACCAAAAAATTCGGAACAAAATTTAATCTTTAATTTTTTTTAAATATGATGATCCACAATAAAAACTTTTAAAAAAATCACTTCAAATAAAATTACCAAAATTTAAGGATAAAAATATCTTATATTTTTATTATTGATTGTAAAAATTTGTATTAAAATTTGATCTTTAAAATCTTTTTTTAGAATACATATTTAATATCTAATTTTTTTTGCCGTGTTTTTAAATTTTTTGAAAACTTATTTATCATTAGCATTTTTGAGATTTTTTTTGTCAACAATTTGGTAATTTACTATTTTTTTAATAAATAAAATTGATTAATTAATTATTATTTTTAGTGAAATTATATTTTTGCCGTTAGTGCAAACAAATAAAGTATTAATAGATTTTGTGTGAGTTAAGTATGATTTTGGTTTCTAAGGTATACGTCGAAATATTTTTTTCATCTTCAACATTTTTTTTTATATACAAAATTATGTCTAAGATTTAAAACCAAA
Organism: Arachis duranensis; assembly: GCF_000817695.3. Taxonomy (NCBI): domain Eukaryota; kingdom Viridiplantae; phylum Streptophyta; class Magnoliopsida; order Fabales; family Fabaceae; genus Arachis; species Arachis duranensis. Next base: position 104,719,213 of record NC_029772.3, on the reverse strand, counting down.
TTTTAAAATCATCTTTTTTATTTAAATTTTAAAATTTTGGATTAAATTATTTATAACAAAAAAATTATAAAATAAAAAAAAAGAAAAATAAGAGAAGAAGAGTGTTTTGTTCCTGCAAAAGAAAAAATGGAAGAAAAAAAAGGGAATAGAAGAAGAAAAAATTGTCCACAATCTGCCTCTGCCTTTATTTTTGCGGTAAAAAAGTTAAAATAAAATCAATTCTTAAGAACAATTTTAAAATCAAGTTAAATCTTATGGACCATTTTATATGTAAAAAATGATTAAAAACCAAAAAAAAGTTTTTAACCTATATTTTAAATACCAAAATCATACTTAACTCCGATTTTATTTAGATGAGATATATGTATTATGGGGGAAAGAACATATCTATAAAGTGGATATGTATTATCGAGTGAGTGTGAGGATGAGCGAGTGTGTGCGTGTTTTTTGTTGTTTTAAGCTTTGATATTTATTGAAGGCCAATTTTATGATGTTTATTAATTGTTGTCTAACTTTTGTTTAATTTATTTTTTGTGGTATGTTTTGAATTTTTAAAAATATTTTATTTTTATGTCTTTTAAATTAAATATTAATCTTTAACCCTTTATAATAAATAGGCACCACTTTTTAGACACTATAGCATTCACCTTTATTGATTCTGAGTTTTGTTCTTTCTATTAATATATTCAATAGTTAGTTTTAATTTTTAAATAAAAAATATTATAATAACATAAAAATCAGTTATAAATATATATGTTATTTAATTTTTTTAATATATATATTTTATATTTTAATATATATTTTATAAGAATAATTTTTTTTATCTAATATGATTGTTTTTAAATATATTGTTCAGAACTTAGTCCTGTAGTCCTAATTAAGATTCTTTAATAGTTTTTCAATTCTTGTAATTATTAGTTTTTGTTTCTTTTTTATCTCTCCTATAATTTTTAGTTCTCTTGCTATTATAAGTTTTCTAAATATTTCTTTTTATTTTCAACGGAGATAACTTGCCTGTCGCTACTTATATCTCATTAATGTAAGGTGGACCCTTATATATGTACCTAATTCAGGTAGATACCTAACGTAATTAATAGATATAAATATCCTATTAAATGACATTTATACTTTTCTAGTATACTTTGTACTACTTGAGAATTTCCCATAATGCATGTCCCTTTCCGGTCGGGCATCAATTCCAAGCAAACTCCTTAAAAAAGATACGAATTGTTTTTGCCTCTCTCAAGGAACGAGTACACTCAACATGATTAAGCCTCAATAAAAATTATATTTAATTTAATTTTATAAAAAGATTTAAACATTTTTATTTTATTTGATTAGACAAAAATACGTTTTTTATATCAATCTAATTTTAAAATTTAACTCATTCTAATTTTATATTTTCAAATAATTTAAACAATATAACAAAAATATATCTGAAAAACAAAAAAAAGATTATTTTTTTCATCTGGGTTTGAGAAACCCTCTCTTCGATCACCTTCTCTGAATATTTTCTAGTGTTCTTCTTCTTCTCAAGGTTTTCTAGTGTTCTTCTCTCCTCTCCTCTCCTCTCTCTCTCTCTCCCACTGGAGTTCGATCTCTCTCATCTGTCTCACTATGGCGTCGCACTCAAGCTCTCTCCCTCTCTCCTGTCCGGTCTCGTAATCAAGGTCGTCATCACGTCAGAAAGCATCGCCATCTTGTGCGTTCCAGAGAGTGTCGCCATCTTCCTGGTTCCAGAGAGCGTCTTCGTCTTCCTCGCCGTCTTCCTCTGATGGTTATCAGTTGCTAAGAAAAATGGGGTTGAATCTTAGCTTCTTTTTTTGCTGAATATTACTTTTACTTTTTTAAAGAAACTTAGGAGATATTTTTACTTTTGTCTCGTATCAAGTTGAGAGATATTTTCATTTTGTCTTCTAAATAACAAAAATAGAATTGAAGTAGGGGAGAAGAAATGACACCAGATGTATCCTGATTTAGTTACTTGGTACAATGTAGCCTACATCCAGTCTCCATCACAACAATGATGGAATTTCACTATCTCTTTTTCAAGATTACAAATACCAATACTTTCCTAGGATCTACCAAATTCAATCTGGGACAAATCCAGATTTTAAACCCAATCCGAATTCGACTAGACCTCAATCTAGCTTTCAATAGTAAAGTGCTAACCCAACTTGCAAGGGAATCCCCACAGGATCATGACACAGAACAGAAAGATGTACAAAGAACCTCTGAGACATCTTATGGCTTTTTCTTACTATTCAACTCACTGCCTTTTACCTCTCAATGACTTTTTCTTACAAATCTCACTATATTTGCCTTTTACAATGAGACTCAGATAGATCAAAATAGAAAAAAAAATACAAAAGAAACTACTTGACTTTGGCCCCAAATTTTGATTTTGAGCGTTGATGAGCTTCTGACCCAAGATGATTTCACGTTCTCCATTGTTACTTCTTCCATGCTTGAGACCTTGTGACTTTCTTCTTCGTTCCTCGATGAAGCACAAATGAAGAAACAAACTTTTGATGTGCTTTGACTGAGAGAAATTTTCTTCTTGACCGAAGCCCTCCTTTTTTGCTTTGATTTGGCAACAATCTTTTTACCTTTCTTCAAAACCTTTTTTCTGTGCTTTTCATTTTTCTTCTTTCTTATTTTTTGAATGAGTGATGTGACCGAAATATGAGAGAAAGGAGAGAGAAGAGAGAAGCTTTCGGTGAAAACTCCAAGAAAATTAAATTGAATTGAATTTGGAGTTTCAGTTACCAAGGATGAGATGACCGTATGAAGCTTGGTCTCTTGGGTTCTTTACTTTAAAGTTTAATTCATCAAGCTTGATTCTTGGGCTTGTCTTTTCTTTCTTAATACCAAGGTTCAGCTACTAATTTAAATCAATTTTGTACAAGGCTGAATTTGTTTATGGGCTTTAAACATTTGTTCCTTGGGCCAACTTGTTTTATTTTATTTTCTGCACACTTGATCAAATGCATTAAACAACCAATTGGTAATATTTTAATAAATATTTAATTAATATTTTAATAATGTTTGATCATCATTTTTAATATTTGTTTCCAAACTCAATATCCTCGTTCTTTATTACTGTCATCAGCATCTCTCTTCCGGTAATTCCCTCCCTGTGATTTCTGTGATTTTAATTATTATAGCATTGGTGTGAATTTTGTAATTAGTATAATTTGGTTTGATTTCTATAATTTTATATTAGTTGTTGTTAATGTTGACAAAATGAAAAACTTAAAGAAATTATACGCGGCAATCGGCAAAGTTGGACATGAGCTTCTTGTGAGATATCTTGGTGGCTAACCTTTAGTTTTATTTTGGAAGAATGACATGGTTTAGGTTTCTCATCCTAATTGAATTCTTATTTTATCAATAAAAAAGAAAGAATTCTCTGTTTGGGATATGCTCGAGAGACTTCCGCTTGAGGGCATCTATATAAACAAAGGTGGTTAAAGGATTGTGCTGAATTGCGTAATCTAAAGAGGCGAGTTGAAGAAGACAAAGGAATCATTAAGTCTAATGCTTGGTAGGGGGTTTGTACCCCATTATGCTACCTAAAATGAATAATTGGTTCAACTTTGTAAGACTGGGATGGTTAATGATGCTGCTATGGCACTCTTTGCCTTAGTGGAGATGGGATTTTCAGTCAGGACATAATTTTTGGGAGTATTTTGTTTGACCAAATTTAGAAAGACAGAAAACTGTTATATGTTTTTGAGCTGCTTGATGAGCTTGTGATATCAAATTCATCATACTGAAGATAAATTCATTTTAATACACCAAATTTTTGCTTTCTGGAATAGGCAATTTATTGGAATTATCAGTGATTCATCTTCCTTTTTTTTAATTAAAAAAATTAAACAGGTTGTACTATTAGTTCTCGATGTTCATGCAGCTATTGCAAAAGATCCTCAGCGTTTTTGGCAGATTATTGTTTTCCTGGTGACATCCGACTATCTACACACGTCAGCGTTTTGTTAACGTCTGTGCATTAAAAATTGTCCCAGGGACTAAATTAAGTCACATTCATAAAGTTTGAGAACTAAATAGAGGCAATTAAAATTTTAGGGATCAACTTGAGTATTATATATCTAAAAGTCTTTAATAAAAATATTTTTATTAATTCTCTTTTAAAATAAATACTTTTGTATTTTAAAACGTATTAATTAAATTATTTATTCAAACAGATTCTTAATTTTATAGGTTATTTTATTTTATTTTCAAATTTAGATATTATCTAATTTATTTATATTATTTAAAAAATTCTTTTTATTAGATTACACACTTTGAACAAATATTATATTATGATTAATAAGCTAACAAAATTGTTAAAATTTATCTCCCCCATGTTTTTGGATTCTCTTCATGAATTCGAGTTCTACCACTCCTGAAATAAAAAAGGATCATAAAAAAAATCTAAAAGATAGAAGTACCAAAAAAAGTCAAAATGAATGCTGATGATAAAAAAAGTTTACATAGTAGAAGTTAGCCAAGAATTAAAATTTTCAGCAAAAGAGAAGACAAAAGATAAAGTCATGTCTGAAGCAACTACAATCCCTGAGCCTAAGCAAGTCGAGTCAACCAAACTTTTCTATAGGGATAGGCTGGTTAATAATGGTTTGAATAAGTTAAATCTTGAAGAAATTGTGAAAATGGTAGCCGAAGACTACAAGTCAGACACGGAGCAAATGATTTCTACTGAAGAGGGCAAGGCTCTCGTCAATCCAAAGCCTGAGATTGAGATATCCTTGGCAGAATATGATGAATGGTGCAGGTCTTGGAAGTAGGCGCTTATTGTTAAACCGCTCGAAAAGAGAGTCAATTTATTGGCTATAGAGAAATGGATCAATAAGAGATGGAAAAATAAGGATGTAATTCGGGTGATCGATCTGGAAGAAGGTTATCTCTTGGTTCTGTTTTTTATACAGGAGGACTATGCGCAGCCCTCTTCGAGGGACCATGGATAATCGCATATCATTACCTTTTAGTCTAAAGGTGGCGACCTCTCTTTATCCCACGAGAGTGAGGTACAAAAGGTAGGTGCTTGGATTAGAATTCCCAATCTCCCAGTTAAACTGTACAACTAGCATTTTCTTTGGAAAGTTAGGAGAATTATTGGAACAATTTTGAGAGTGGACGAATTAACATCCATCCATTCTAGAGATAAATTCACACATATATGTGTGAAAATTGATTTAACATGACAACTAATTCTCTCTTTCACTGCGTTGGCAAAGAATTTTGCTTATAATACGAAGGTCTGCATTAGATTTGTTTTCATTGTGGTGGTATGGCCATAAAATTAATCACTGTTAGAAAATACTCAATGAAGCGATAGAAAAAGTTTTCTCTCAGGTGATAATGGCCATCCAAAACCACCAGAAAGCTAGCGTAGGAGACAGCAGTCAAATTCAGTCGGAGCAACAGGTCCCATAGCCCAAAATAGGAAAGATCTTGGAGTAGCTGAAAATTAAGGAGAGAAGTTAAAAGAGATAGCCATTGAAAATCAAATAGGCAATCAAGCCTTAAATTCAGGGGATGCCATAAATGAAAATCAAATAAGGAAAGATGGGAGCCTTTTTGGCCCCTGGACAGTTGTCAAGAAAAATAAGAGAAGAATCAGGCAAGGATCTGGGGGTATAAATGTTGGAAATAAAGACAACAATTATGCCACCCAATTTGACGCCTTGAGTAACGATGGTATAGTTTAGGAAAGTAACAAAAATGGAAAAGATTTATTGCATTCTAACAGCTCTTAGGCCAGAACCAAAGAAGGAAAGTGGCTTCGGAAATCTGCAGTTGCAAGATAAGCCCAATTTTCAACAAAAAATCTAGAAACCAAACCAAAATCAATGTCAACCACAGAATTTTGAAGGAAAAACAGCAAAAAACAGGAAAAAATTAAACTCATGACAACCAAACTCGTCCATCAAACAACAACAGCAATAGAAAGGTCTCATCATCCCTGAATCATGCCAGAACTCTACTGGCAATAGTAAAACATATGAGAAACAATATCATAAATATTGGCAACAATTTTCTAGACTCGGTAAAGCGATCTATCAGAGCCATCATATTTAAATATAAGACTAAATTTTGTATTCTCCTTGAAACTCATGTTTCAAGCAATAGGGCTGAGTTGGTTATTAAAAAGATGGACTTTGACTCTTGGTGTATAAGTGATGTGGAGGGTTTCTTGAATGAAATTTGGTGTCTCTAGATGAAAGATTTTTGGAATATAAAATCTTTGATCATACACAACCAATTTGTACATATGAAAGTTAAATGGGAGGATGACATCTCGTGGAACTTCACTGCTGTGTAAGGCAGCCCTAGAGTTGGCAGACAAAATGAACTATGGAGTAGTTTGGAAAGCATTGTTGCCATTGTAACGGGACCATGGTGTATTGGGGAAAATTTTAACTCGATCCTATCCATGAATGACACGTGGGGAGGATCCTCAAAGTTAGGTCTTGACACTCATAGATTCTGCAATTGCATTAATATTTGTAATATGAATAATCTAGGATTTTTTAGATCCCTTTTACTTGGAGTAGAGGAAATATAAGGAGAAGGCTAGATTGTTTTCTTAAAAATTTGGATTTTACAAATTATTTTTCAAAAGTTTGTATTAAACACTTACCAAAGCTTAAGTCTGACCATTTTCTCATTTTATTGGATTTTCAGCTAGCACACATTAAATAAGGGAGAAAACCCTTTAGATTGCTTGCTCCTTGGGTGCTTCATGAAGATTATGACAATATGGTTAAAGAAAGCTGGATTACTCATGATGATTTTCTATAAAATATTTCTAATTTTATGCATAAGGCTAAAGTATGGAATAAAAATATTTTTGATCACATTTTCAAAAAAAAAGCATCATCTTTTATCAAGATTGGAAGGCGTTAATAAGAAGCTATCCTTTACAAATCACCCTTTCTTAGAGAAACTCCAAAAGGATATCTGGAAAGAATACGAGGTCATAACGATTCAGGAAGAAATTTATTGGCAACAGATGTCAAGATCCAACTACATAAATTTTGGGAGATAAAAATACGAAATACTTTCATGAAAAAGCAAATGGAAAAAGGAAGCAAGATAAAGTTTCTGCTCTAAAGTCTAAGGGAGGAGAATGGATTGACGATATAGATAGATTAAAAGCTTGGGGGGTCTATTTCTTCAAGTTGCTTTATTGTTTTGATTCAGTTTCTAATAATTTTGTGATTTCTAACAAGTTTTCCAGACTGTAAGATAAGGATTATGATAAGATGGCTGCAGATGTCTCCTATGATGATATCAAAGAGGCAATTTTCTCTAAAGGAAGCTGGAAAGCACTGGACAACGATGGGCTTTTGGGTAAATTCTACCAGCAAACTTGGAATGTACTAGCAGGACCCCTAGTTGACTGGACTAGAATGGTTTTTAGCAATTCCAGCAACATCAACGGAGTTAACAAGACTCTTATTGCTGTTATTCCAATATTCCCGCTCCGGAACACTTTGGTCACTTTAGACCTATTAGTTTGTGTAATGTTTGCTATAAATTTGTGACTAAAGTTATTCCAAGTATACTAAAAAATTTCATGCCTACCCTTATCTCTAATACACAATCTAGTTTTGTTTTTAGCGAGGTTAGTGCAGATAATATTATGGTTGCTCAAGAGGTAATTCACACTATAAGGAACAGAAAAACTAAAAAGGAGCTTATGGCTGTAACACTCTACCACACAGAGTTTTACGTTTAAGTTGTAAATTAAAGGTGGTGAGGTATTACGACCTTTAAAAGTAAAAACATGTACATATATATATTTGAAAGGATGTTTATCTAGGAGCCTTGAAGAAAAGTTGAACAAAACAGAACTCGAAAGTCGCATCACAGTCAAACAGTTAAGCGTATAAGAGACAGATAACAGTGTACGGAAAGGATAATATACATATGAATATAAAGTTCCAAAAAAAATACATATAGCAGGCTCCCGACTCGATCGAGAATATATGTGTGTGTGTGTGTGTGCAAAACATAAATATGCCCAAAAATAGTTCTTCACTTCTAGAAGTCTCCAGTATGCTCAGCGAGGTACCTCACGTCCTACCTCTAAAAAATAATAAATATATATGGAATAAGAATCGGAAGTTCTCAGTATGCTAAAGGTGTCCATATAGATAATATATAAGGTCCTGAAAAGCCAAAGACATTCCAAAACTCCAACAACATATATCAAATCCTAGAGTTCTCACTATACAAAAAATATGGTGACTATATCTAAGGATTCTAATCTAACTCTTCGTTTTCTATTATCTGCAAACCTCCAAATCACTAAGTGGAACAACCCTCAGTGTCTCCTCCACCCGCATGAAGGATCTGTAAAAAACAAACACAAGCAAGACAAATAGGGAAAACACAAATATGAGAAGTAGATACAGCAAATAGATCCCTTTTACTTTTTTTCTTGTACTGTGTATTGAAAGACTTTCTTATTTAATTTATAATCTGGTGGAAAATAAGAAGTAGGAACCTATCACTCTTTCAAAGGATGGACCTAAACTCTCTCACCTTTATTTTTGCAGATGGTATTGTTCTTTTTGCTAAGGTAGACATTAAATAGGTTCGAGTTATCAAAGAAGCACACCAACATTTTTGTGATTGCTTAAGACAAAAAATTAGTTTTTAAAAGTTAGTAGTTTATTTCTCTAGCAATGTCAACCACAATACTAGATATTATCTCAGCCACTAGCTCGGGATATCTCTGACAGCCAACTTAGAAAAATACTTGCGGGTTCCACTCATCATGAAAGATGCCTTAATAGCACTTCTAGTTTATTATATACAGGATGCAAGCCAAACTCTCTTGTTGAAATAGAAATACTCTCTCTTTTGCAGGAAGATGTATTCTGGTTCAATTAGTCTTTTCAACCATCCCAAGCTATTGCATATAAACTATGAAGATTACTACAGTGGTTTGTAACCAGATTGACAAAGTTTACAGGGATTTTCTTTGGGAAAACTTTGCAAAGAATAGAAAAATACACCTTATAAATTAGGATAGCATTTGCAAAACCAAGGAGAAAGGAGGATTGGAAATTCATAAAGCCCAAGAGTCAAATAACATTTTTCTCATGAAGCTCTCCTGAAGACTCATCCATAATAGAAATGCGCTTTGGGTTAAGGTAATAATAGATAAATATGATTATAGAGATTATATTATCCCTAAAGTGCATTCCAAAAGCAGCAACTTAAATGCATGGTGTGCTATCACTAAGATTTAGAATAAGTTTAAAAGTATACTTTTTTGGAGGCTAAGAGATGGGGAAGATACTCCCTTTTGGATAGAGCAGTGGCTGTTGGAAATTGGAGTTCTAAAAGAGGTAGCAATAATTGAGCCAGATGAGGAGAGACTGAACGAAAAAGTTACTAACTATGTGACTGCACAAGGAGATTGGAATTGGGAGGCATTCCAACATGTTCCACTAGAAGAAATTATAGATGCTATGCATATTATTAAAGCTCTAAACCAACATATGGGAAGGACTCCATAGGCTGGCTACCCTCCTCAAATGGGCTTTCTATCAAGTCATCATATGACTCCCTCTACAATACTAATGAAGAGGTAAACAACATATCCAGATAGATTTGAAAAGTAAAAATTTTCGAGAGACTCAAGTCATTTGGGTGGATACTTACTAAGGAATCTTTACGTACAAATTAAAAAAGGAAGAGAAGAGGACTCACTTATGAGAGGACCTGTCCCATCTGCTATCAAGATGGAGAAACGATGTTCCACACGTTGCATGATTACTCCTTAACCCACAACATTTGGAATAGCATCATACCTAGTGATTCACAGGCTAATTTTTTTACCCCATTTTACCAAGATTGGCTGAAAACTAACCTGTCCAAAGTCCCCCCTCTAAAATGGTACTCCATGGACCATTACCTTCGTAACAACCTGCAACATAGCCTAGAGATTCAGGAATGATCTTATTTTTAATAGCCAAATGCACCAAAGTAATCAAGTTCAAAAATAGCAGATAATTACAACTACTCTATGAACATCACAAATAAAAGCAACATGGCCCTAAAGCTTACCAAGGAGTTCTCATTGGCTAAAAATTGCCAAAAAGAGGTTGGATAAAGTTGAATGTTGATCGGTCGATCTTTCAACCAAAAAAAAATGAACTAGTGACGATATTATTAGAGACTGCAAAGAAAAGTTTATATCAGGATTCAACAAGAATCTTAATAAATGCACAATTACTTTAGCATAACTATGGAAAATATATACGAAATTTGTAATGACCTGCATTTTTTAAAATTTATATATAAATAAGTTATGACTTATTTTATTAAGAATGGATTTTTTATTTTATTTTTAGAACTTATTTTATTAAGAATAATTAAATTGATTTTATGATAATTAGCGTTTAGATTAATTAGGATTTTTTATTATTTTTTATTATAATGAAATTTTCTTAGAAAAGATAAAATTATTATTATTATTATTATTATTATTATTATTATTATTATTATTTTATTTTTACCTGCTTTAAATTAAAATAAGGATTTGTTTAATAAAATTATTATCGAGTTCAAAATCTGCCAATATGAGTAAATATCGGTATTTTTCGGTAAACTTAATTTTACTAATGCTTCATCACATACTTTTTATTCTTATAATTTGCTTCTCATTCATCACCGAGAAAGCAAACAAGAGAGAGACCATGAGAGAGAGAAAGAAAGAATTTCATGGCACCGTGAATCTTCCAAGCTTGATTTCATGAGATCCGTAATTTCTGTCAAAAATCTAAATTGATTAAAGTGTTCGTATCTTTCTCTTCTTCACAACAGTACCACTTTCCATTGGCAGGAGCAATGTGTGGAATTGCTATCCCTCCATGCAAGGTTCGGCCAAGTGAGCCCCAGAGGTAGAGTAGCCAATTTTAATGTTTTCTTCTTCGATTTTTCGTTCAGAAAGCTTTCTTGGTGTTTCGATTTGGTGGCTATTGTATGAAGGTAGGAGTTGGTAATTTTATAATAATTAAATGTGTTCTTGATGTGTGATTAATACATTGATGTTTGAGGTTTGATTTTGAATGACTTTGTGCTTGAATTTAGTGAAAATTTGTTGATTTATTGACTTGTGGTTCGACTTCAAGAAGACAGCAAGAACCGAACTATTTCGGTTGATTTAAGGGCTATTTATAAGCTTGATTTTGATTAAAATTTGATAAGATTTGGTGGTTGGAAGGTTAAGGTAAACTCTGTGAAAAAAAATAACTGAAAAGCTCAAAAATTGATTAAAAATCAAACCAAAAATTTGAAGAAAACTTAAAAGAAAGTTTATTTTTTATGATGGAGATGTGATCGCTAATACAAAGTTTATTTTTGAGAATAAGATTGTATTTCGATCAAAGATCGTAATTAAAAATAGTAATTATATAAGTTTTGGAGGTATTTTGGGTAATAAGTAAAATTTCAGAGATAAAACGGATATTTTATAAAAGTATAATGATATTTTTGATAATTATAATGTATGTAAATTATTTTAGTATGTTCGTAAAATACGTTGGTTCAAGATATAAATCTTTTTAAAAGTTCGAAATTAAAATGTAATTTCTAAAAGTTTGACGATAAGACTTTTAATAAAAAAGTTTTTATTATAAAAATAATAATGGTATTAACTTTTATTATTAATATTAGTTACTCATAATAATATAATTATTATTCTTTTACTATAGATATTATTTAAGAAAAGAAGAAGAAAGAAAAAGATTAAAAGGATCTCTGCCATAGTAAAGTAGAGAGCAAAGAGAAAAAAATCTAAAGAATTTCTGTCACAGGAGAGCAGAGGTCAAAGATAAAAAAAACTCTAAAAGACCATCTGCCATATAAGAGCAAATAAAACATGATTATTGTTTGGGTCTTAGTGCCAAATATTTAAGGACGGAAACACTCACGAATTGATAATCATTGATTACAAGGATAACCCACGAATTGCCGAGTGTTGATCTTGGGTACGCCTACGAACAAAGGATCACTATTTTCCTGTATGTGTATATTATGGTATCGAATTTTGCGTCGATTGCTAATGGTCATGAACTGATGGTACTCTTAACCACAGACACGTATGCACGAAAGACACAATAGAAAATCATATCTAAGATTGATTCTTAGATAATGTCAGGTTGTAGGGTGTAAACTGATACATGAGCTCATAGCCTGCATAGGACAGACATGCATCATACTTGTTTGCGCATACTTTTCGGTGATATGTGATTCTATGATTGTGTGTGCTCAGTGATAGACCCAGAAAAATTTAGCCGTGTGGCAAAAATATAATAAAATTTAGGTATAGATATATTTTTTTTGTTTTTCACGATACCCACCAAATTAATGACTAATTTATCGTCAATTTGAGTTTCATTTAAGAGGGCCAATGAGTTGTTACACATACGAGACAGAATTCGAACTCCCAACACTTTGGTTAAACGAACGACTAAACTAATCACTCGACCAACCCAAATTTGTTTAGATATATTTAAAATGTTAAATTAGAACTATCTATACGTATTGATAAGAACTAGAAATATACACACAATCACTTATTATAGTATTTAAAATAATAAAAAGATAATTTCATATACCGTATAATATTCAAAATGATTAAAAAATAATTTATAATGACTTTTTTTTATTTTTGATATGACTAAATATTTTTTTCTATATATATTTTTAAACAATTATTTTACTTTTTATTATCTCATATTTAATTATAAAACTTATTTATTATAGTCTTTATGATATAAATATATTTTTAACTAAAATAATTACTATAATCAAAGACTATTTTAATAATAAATATTAATAGAGTATATTAATATATAGATAATATATTTTTTTATCTTAAATATTTTTTAAAAAATCACTAATAATTTAAGTTGTATTTAATTAAAAATCAAATTTTAATTTAATTATCAATTAATTATCTAATATTATAAAATTAATTATTACTATTTTATGAATTTATTTATTTATTTTTTATTTTTATATTAAATTAAATTTAACAATATAATTATTATTAAATATTAAGTTTAACAAAAAAATTTTAATATAAAACTCAAGAAAATTATTTATATTTTATTGTAGAATAAATATAATATAACAAGAGGCATATATATATATTAGTCTTTTTTTTAAATTTTGTGAGGATAAATGCCCCTTTTTTAATGCAGATCCATCTCTGTTTGCACTTTTTGACTTGTCCCTTTATTTCTTCTTTTCAACTCTTTTAACTATGGGGCCATCTAGTGTACAGATGTGTCTGTACAAATTTTTGTCTTTTTGTGGCTGAAAAAGCATGTCATTAAAAGTGTTGCTTAAAGAGAAAGTGTTACCCTTAATCGTTAACTTGGCTCTGATACCAATTTTTTAAAGTCGTCTTTTCTTTTAATTTCTTTTTCGAAATTTCTATTAACTCTTCGAATAATTTGCCAATTCATAATAAAAAGTATTGACCGTATTACTAGTATTTATAATTCTGATTTTTTAATCTTGTTTTAGTTTATAATATTCTTTTTTGCATGGATTATTGTATATAAAATCTTTTATCTGTTTGTCTTTTTCTTTAATATAATTTCTTAAATCCTCAAAAACTTCTTTTGTTTCTACACTTTCTGTTGTTTCTAAATATCTTTTTAATTTTTCAATTTCATTTTCCATTTTTTCTTTTAACAGCTTTAATTCTTTTAAGTCATAATATGATTTTTCAGGCATTTATAAATTTTTTAAGTTTTCTTATTTCTATCCTTTTTATTATAAGGTCATCAATTTCGATCTGAAGATTATTTAATTCCCTTTTATACTCCTTTATTTTACTTTTTAATTTTTTCGCCCTTTTCCTATTTATTTTATTTTCTGGTCTTTCAATCTTTGTATGCTTCATTATTTATCTTAGAATTTCTGCAAATTCTATCATCGATTCATCACTATTTTCTAGAGATTCTATTAATTTTTCTAGTTCTTATTTAATTTTTCAACCTTTTTTGTTAATTCTTTTATTTCAGAATTTTCTTCTTTAATCTTTAACTTAGATAAACTTAAAGGGCTATTAATTTTGGATTCTCTTATTTGAAAATTCGATGAAACTAATTTTTCTGATGGTTCTTTTAATAATAGAACTGGGTTTTCAATAGCTTTATATTTTGGTATTTCTGTTTTTACAATTTTCTGAAATAATTCATCAACATAAATTCTTTCTTTGTTTTTAAATATTATACTATGATGGCTATTTGTTAAAGCATAGTTTATTGCATATGTAATTGAAAATGGTTCATCGTCTTGTTCCATTAGATTCTTTCTATGAAATTTATAAGCCAAACTTATAGATCTTCCAAGGTTTTTAGTTGATAAAGGTATAGCATATCCAAGATGGGTATTGAATTTAACATTTACGTTTGCCAAGTTTCCATGAACAATTCTAATTATTTGATCTATTGGGTCATCAGTAATTCTTTTATCACAGATTGCTAAGCTTATTGGTGAATTAATTCCTTTCATATATGTAGATTTGATTAAGACTTGTATAGTACTAATATGAATCCATCCAATTTTAGATCTTTTTTGTTGATCCTTAATTTTCCCAATCTGTTTACTCAATTCTTCATCGTTTATCAAAGCTATTTCAAGTTCTCCATTGGCGGATTTTATCTTTATAGGAGCTTCAAGTTAAATTTTTCCATAGTATATTATATTTTTTCTATTAAAAACTTCTTTTAAAAGATTTTGTTTATTGAAATTTTCATTTGATTTGAGATTTAATTCTGTTTTTAGAACAGCCTGTTTTTCATTATCTAATAAAGCAGTTAATCTATAATAATCAGATTCTTCTGTTAATTCTAAGCTTTCTAGATAATTCATAACTAAGAAATTAGGATAAAGGCGTACCTTTCTGGAGAAAAACTTCCTTTATTTAGTATATTTTACATAAGATGTTTTTATCTCCAGAGGGGAGATTGTAGATACTAACTCCAAAGCGGAGTTTAGAATTGGTTTTTCCTAAGGGAATTCTTCTTCAAACTATAGAATCGCCTCGGCAGCTTCCTCCTTGCTCTCCTA
>NC_029772.3:104701445-104703758 GCF_000817695.3 Arachis duranensis | reverse complement strand
CAAAAGTCCGGATAAGTTGTAGAATGCTGATTCAAATTCCACCAAGAGTCTCATCTCTCTTTCTTCAATTTCATTTCTTTTACTGGACACGAGCAAAGTATTTCTACTTTTATAATTAATCCTTGTATGAGATTCCTTCGTTATTTTTTGAGTTCTTTCAAAGACCCTTGCTAATGTGCTGGCTAGCCTTCCTTCATGACTGTAAATTGTTAAGTCTTGAATCTGATCAATTGGTTAAAAATTTCCTGGGAAGACGGACATGAATATTACTTGGTGTGCTGGAACCAAGCATTCTTCTTCATCATTAAAAATAGGTTGACTGTTTGTAAATTTTAGGGATATATCCCTTGGATTTACGTTGTCAATCATATTTTTAAATCTCTTTACTGCATCAACGAATCCTGCAGGAAACTCACTAATAATTTTTAGATCATTAAAAATTAAAATTGTATCAATTAGTCCATACTGGAAAAACTAATAGGTATCAGATGGGGAAGCCTCTAGAAATATAACTAGCTTTGTTAACTGTTCTTTGGCAATAGGATAATATCCCAAAATTGTCCTTTTTTCTTCGGTCCAATTCAGGACTATGTTAAGGGTTTCTCTGAGATTTGATCTACAGACCGTTTTCTTTTCCTTGATTTCAGCCCTTGTAGGAATGTTTCTTATTATCCCTGTTCTCTGGGTTTGAATTGGAGCTTTATCTGCTCTTTTTAGGGTTTGTTCTGGATGAAGAGCTTCATATTCCCTGAAGGATTCCTTTGCTTCTTCCAGTGTTAGAAACCCTCCTTTATGAATTATTCTTGATTGATGTGTGAATGGTGTTGCTTTTTCTCAAGCATCATATACTCCTTTCATGGGGCCATTATAAATTACATAATATTTTTTATCTTGGGTAGATTTTTTGATAATTTCAGCAATTATTTTATTTTCTGGAATTTTTTCTTCACTTGATTTGTTCACCACGCTTAGCTGGCTGAACTCTGATGGTTTTTGTGTTGATTTTATTGCTTCGATGGCCTTCTTGAGGGATTGGATCTGTGTCCTTCTTTGCTGACAATGCTTGCATTTTTCGAGTTCTTGTTCGTATTTTTGAATTTCTTGATCTAATGCGTTGTAGACGAACTTCATTCTCTTGTTAATGTATCTGCAATAAAATTTTTGTCACCTTTAATATATTCAATTTTTATTGGATATTGTAAAAAAAATAATTGCCATCTTACCAATCGTCCATGATTATAATCAACTTTTAAGTTATATCGTATGAAACCTGTTAAGTAACTTGAATCTGTCCTTAATGTAAATTCTTTAGGTAGTAAATCAATTTTCCATTTCTTAAGAGATTTAATTGCTGCTAGAGTTTCCCTTTCATGAGTAGTATATCTCTGTTCTGTTGGAGTAAAAGTCCCTGAAATATACTTGCAAAGTAATTCCTTTGGGGGATATTTAGAATCTAGTGATTCTTTTTCTTGTTCCAAACTTTTTATAGCTTTCTTAGCTTTTAGACATCCTGACCAGGTTATGTCTGAAGCATCTGTTTCTACTATTAAATAGTCATTTTCTTCTGGAATATAAAGTTCTGGAAGTTTTTCACATAATTCTTTAATTCTTTGAATTGGTATACTATCTTTTTCATCCCATTTCCATACTTTGCTTTAATTTTTTGAATTTGTATGCTATCTTTTTCATCCCATTTCCATACTTTTTTAGTACTTATTTTTGGAAATAAGCTTTTAGTGTATTCTGTTATATTCTTTAAAAATCCTGATCAGAAATATAATTTATACACCCTAAAAATCTTTGTAATTATTTTCTATCTTCTATTTTATTAGGAAATAAATTTACATTTTCTAAAATATTTGGTTGAAGTTTTAGCTTTTCTTGAGTGGATAAAATTAACCCAAGAAACTCCATTTCTTGTCTTGCTATTTTTGCTTTCTTTTTGCTAAGAACTAATCATTTTTCTTTACATCTTTCTAAAACTATTAATAATTTTTGAAGATGATCTTCTTTATCCTGTTTTGTAAAAATTAGTATATCATCAATGTATACTAAAACAAATTCATTTAACTCTTTTAGATTTTCTTCCATAAATCTTTGATAAATACCTGGGGCTTGCTTTAATCCGAATGGTAATACATTCCATTCATAGAGCAACACACTTGTTGATTCTTTTGTTGGGCAAGTAAAAGCAGTTAATTTCTTTGTTTCTTCGTCTAAACGAAGTTGCCAATATCCTGATTTTGCATCAAGAGATGAAAACCAAGTTGCTCCTTTGATTTTTTCTAAAATAGAATCTTTTCTTGGAAGTTT
>NC_029772.3:104685661-104700342 GCF_000817695.3 Arachis duranensis | reverse complement strand
TAAATGGTTTTTTGCTTCTTGATATTCTTTATTATAGACTTCTTGTTTATGATCTATAATATTTTTTCCAAAAAATTTTTTATATAGAATCATCATTATATATAATATCTTATCATAAGCTGATGTTTTTGTTTCTAATTCTTCTATTATTTGGTTTTCTATTGATGTCATATAATCTCTTATAGTTCCTTTAGTATGAAACCCTATGTAATTCCAAATATCTCTTCCAGACAATTCACTAAGCTTTGGATTAGTAAAAGTTTCTAATAAAAAGGAATTCAACCAATTTTCAAAAATTTCTTTTTCATTCATTTTACAGTCTAAGTTGAGCATTCTTTCTCCTTCCATTTCCTGGATTTTAGGAACGTATTTTGATGGTATTTTTGTATATTTTGAATCTTTATTTATAAACCCTTTTTTAAAGACATAATTATCAAAACCTGTTTCCCATTTAAATTGAGATTGATTATCCTTAGATGTTCCAGCTTCATTTTTTACTTGTATTGGAACTGCTGATTCTTCGTCACTTGAATAATCTAGGATGTGTTCTTCATTTTCTATATTTTCAAATTTAATAATTCTTCTTCTATTTGAAATTCTTGTTCCATAATATTATTTTCTTGAGCCATTTTTAATTGTTTAAAAAGCATTGTAACTTCTTCTAATTTTTCTTCAATATTCATAATTTCAATGGTGGTTTTACTTTTAAGTCTGTTATGTTGATTATATTTTGAAATTTTTCTTCTCTTTTTCCTTATTTCTTTGAAATTTTATGGATACTAATATTTCTTCAAGCATATCTACTATAGAATTTAATCGTGGGTTAAAAGTATGATAAAGATGTGGGGAATCATTTTCATGTAACATTTTTTAGAAATTCCATGTGAAAAATAAGTTTTTTCAGGTTTTTGAAGTCCTTCAATAAAACTTATAGTAAAGTAAAGATTTTGAGAAAAATCATTTTGTATTGATTTTAAGAATTCGGTGTCATTACAGTTAACATTAGTTAAAATCATTAATTTTTGATCTATTAATTTTGATAACTTAATTATTTCTTCTCTTAAATCTTCTAATTTACTTTTTTCCATTAGGTGACGCTTTTCTTTGTGGTAATCATATCTTTAAATCTGTACAGATTTAGATCTGTACTATATAATTTTCCTTTAACTATAGGTGCGAAAATTTATTATGAAGTTGTAAAAGTATAAAAAAATTTGTTTGCCAGTTGAATTATTATTAAAATTTATTTTTTTTATTTGTTAGTTAAAATTTTATTTAGAGAGATAAATTTTATAATTGATTAATATATAATATTATAATGTATTATTAATATTAAGTATATGAATATGTAGTATTTGTTTTTAATTAAAAAATTTTAATTTTTTAAAAAATTATCGACAGATTAAAGATTCAATAATAAATAAATAATAAAAAAATTATGTTTTTAACTCTTTATTTTTTGTCCGATTATGATGCGCTAAAAATTGAACCGCTAAAATGGCGTCGAGTTAAAGATCTCTTATCCGATCGTGGAATCGGACTTGACGTGTACAGTGGAACTCGTGTAGTTAGCATCGACGAAACCCACTCTGGTTCTTCGTTGATCCGCTCAATTAGAGAGTTACTAACCAAGCCAGCTGAAGTAAAGCTTCGACATATCTTCAGGGAATCTAATTACTGTGTTGATGCTCTAGCTAAACATGGCCAAATTCTGCCATTGGGAATCACTTGCTTTGAGAAGCTCCCTTCTTGGCTCTTTCCGTTTGTTAGGGATGACTTGTGTAGTTATGTTGGATCAAATTTCATAGGGCTTTATTAGTTTAGTTTGTTTGCTTGTTGGGCCTCTCGATCCCCTCATATATATAAAAAATTATTATAATTAATAAAAATTAATAAATTATATTTAAATTTATTAATCATCAAAGCTTAAGATTAACTATGTAATATGTTCAATACCCAAAAGAAACTATATAATACATTCTAATGTCATGGTATTTTTTGTAACTTAAGATTAAGACTATCCTTATAAAATTATAATTCTCACTTCTATTTTAGTTTCAACAAAAATTTGTGTTGGACACTAAAAAAAATATTTTTGTTTATAAATTTGTTACTATACTTGATAATAAAAAACTTTTTTTTCCAATTATTGGAGCTGATTTATTATTCACAATTTTTAAGTTAATGTGATTTTTTTTCTATCGTTTTCACTTTGTGAATTAATTGAAAATGAAAACACTAGTTTTAATATTTAGATTAATTAAATAACATTTGTATTTTTGTAACTTTCATATGTGATAGGTGTTTAAAAAAAGAACTTGTCTAGTTGCAATTGAAAGTGGAAACTGGAAAGTGAGCTAGCAATTGAACACCTAGAAGCAGAAATTGCACAACGTGGCCACATATCAACCACTCAAAATACTACATACACTTCCAAACTCCAAAGTCATAATATCTCCTATACATTATCTACATAAAATCTCCACCCTTAATTAATGCTATCCAAGGGCTATAAACTCCCTATAATCCCGTACCATATCCCATCCCCAACAAAAGTCCAGTTCACAATAAAATAAACAAAATATCGAACTTTTGAAAAAACAAAAAATTACAGAGTCTCACTCCTTCTCACACTCACTAACAACATGAACTCCATGGCTCTAAAATCTTTCGTTGGACTCCGACAATCCTCCTTGGAAACCACCCCTTTCACCGTCCACCAGAAGCCCGCCACCATCAACCTCCCCCAGAAGCTCAAGGTCATTGCTGGAAAAACCAGTCCCAAGCTCCAAGGCCGGAACCTCCGCGTCGCAATCATCGGCGGAGGCCCTGCCGGGGGCTCTGCCGCGGAGACCCTAGCAAAGGGAGGCATCGAAACGTTCCTAATAGAACGGAAAATGGATAACTGCAAGCCGTGCGGGGGCGCCATTCCGCTGTGCATGGTGGGGGAGTTCGACCTGCCATCAGACATCATCGACCGGCGCGTGACGAAGATGAAGATGATATCGCCGTCAAATGTCGCAGTGGACATTGGAAGGACCTTGAAGCCGCACGAGTACATTGGAATGGTGAGGCGTGAGGTTTTGGACGCGTACCTCAGAGATAGGGCAAAAGAGAACGGTGCCACCATTATCAACGGATTGTTCTTGAAGATGGATATGCCTAAAGATAAGAACTCACCTTATTTGCTGCATTATTCTGGGTATGATGGTAAAACCGGTGGGATTGGTGAGAAGAGAACACTGGAGGTCGATGCTGTCATTGGTGCCGATGGGGCTAATTCTAGAGTTGCTAAGGCCATTGATGCTGGTGACTATGAATATGCCATTGCATTTCAGGTATCATCCTATCATCTTCAATTTTTTTTGTTTTGAATTTCTTCATTTTTTCTTTGACCTTTCAAATTTCTATTTAGTTAGTAACTTTATAATATTTCAATGCATTGCTTAGACAAAGTAATTCTTTCCTTTTATTTGATGAATTTGTTCCCTTTAGTTTACGTTATTTATGAATTTGGTCCCATTTGGTTTATTATAATCAATAAAAGTGCGTAGTCAATAAAAATGCGATATGACAGGAAACTCTATAGATTAAATACTTATATTTGATAGAAATTAAATCTCAGCATTACTAAGACAAAGAAAGGTTCAATTTGATGAGCTCCAATGTGATTTTTTTTAAGAATTGCAAAAATTTTGATGTTTTTGGTGGTGCGGTTTGATTTATTAGGAGAGGATAAAGATCCCGGATGATAAAATGGTGTATTATGAAAATCTTGCGGAGATGTACGTCGGGGATGATGTATCCCCAGATTTCTACGGTTGGGTGTTTCCAAAATGCGACCATGTTGCAGTTGGGACAGGTACAGTGACACACAAATCAGACATCAAGAAATTCCAGCTGGCAACACGAAAAAGAGCAGAGGACAAGATCACTGGAGGCAAGATCATCCGAGTGGAGGCGCATCCCATCCCCGAACACCCCCGCCCCCGAAGATTATCGGGGAGGGTGGCCCTTGTGGGGGATGCAGCCGGCTATGTGACAAAATGCTCCGGGGAAGGGATCTATTTCGCGGCGAAGAGTGGGAGAATGTGCGCGGAGGCCATTGTGGAAGGATCGGAGAATGGAAAGAGGATGGTGGATGAAGGGGATTTGAGGAAGTACTTGGAGAAGTGGGACAAGACATATTGGCCGACGTATAAGGTGTTGGATGTGCTTCAGAAGGTGTTTTATAGGTCGAATCCGGCCAGGGAGGCGTTTGTGGAGATGTGTGCTGATGAATATGTTCAGAAGATGACATTTGATAGCTATTTGTATAAGACAGTAGTGCCTGGGAATCCATTGGAGGATATCAAGTTGGCCATTAACACCATTGGGAGCTTGGTCAGAGCCAATGCTATCAGGAAGGAAATGGACAAACTCAATGTATGATCAGTCGTCAATAGCTATATACTCATTATCTTTCCCCTATATATCATGTTCATCATTCTTTTTCTTTAACAGACAGGATCTTGTTATATACAAGTGATTATAACTATAAACAATTGCTTTTAAGTTTCATGCAATCTAATTACACCGAGGTTGGTTTTCCCTTACTTACAACGGTAGAATGGTAAATTATTTGTCTGATTTCGTGATATTACACTATTATTATTGTTGTTAAAAGTTATACTACTACTATTTCTTGATGTTTAAGTGAGGATACCAAAAATGGTATTTGCATATTAAAATTAGTCAAAAATGTTATTTGTATATTAAAATTAGTCATTAATATAATTATATATAAATATATGTAATTTAATTTATTTTTAATGTGTATTTTATATTTTAATGTAGTTGATTTTAGTATATATCTAGAATGGTTGTTTTATAATTTATAAAAGAGAAATAGTAGAGGATTGTTAGGATTTATTGTTTTTTATCATTAGTTTTAAATATTAATTTAATTCTTTTAGTTTAATAATTTAATAATATATTTTAATTTATATTTTTAAATATTAATAATTAATTAATAAAAAAAAATTTGATAGTTTTGTAGTATTTTTTTTCTCTTGCAGCTCATGGACATGGTTGTATTTCGATTTATTTTTTGGGGTCACTGTTGTACTTTGTTTTGCGAATCAGCTAGATGTTGATTTGGGTTCTTAAATTGAGTAGTAAGAAATAAGAGAGGACACAAAATGTACATTATAATAAGGAAAAAAATTGTAACTAATATTTTTAGTCCAATAAGTGTGGCGCATTTCTCTACTAGCATGATCCCCGTTCAACCCAATGGAGTCTGCCCCCAAGCCCGGTGCTATGCCATGTATTAAGTTTCTGTTCATTGAAAAATGGAGAGCAACTGAGAATGAGAGTATGAGGATCTAATTATTTTTAAATTAAAATAGTAAAATTTTATATATGACAAAAATTATAAATTTAATAATAATTAATTTTTTATTTTATTATTTTATCAAATTTGTTATTTTTTGTTAGTACTAGAATTAATAGGGACAGAATAACATAAATAAAATTTGTGAACGAAAAATAAATAAAAATGAATAAAAATTTAGACAATAATAAAAATAATATAACAAAGTAGTGAAATTAAAATTTTTCATAATACATAGAGAAATTTATAATACTGTTACATATTATGAAAATTTATAAAAAGAGGTTACACATATGAGAGACTTTACAACTTTTTTCTTTAAGTTTCACTCACAAATTCTATGCAAAACATGACATACATTAGCAAATATCCTAACCACCTATATATAATATTTTGCATAGGTGTATTTAATTTACAAGTTGTACACAAATTACACAAGTGTGTACTTGAATCTTCTTTCATATTTCTCTTTATCAAATTGCAATCTTTGACTAGAACTTTTGACAATGCAAGTTGGATAACTTGGCCCAATTTGCCAAGTAGTTTTACGAGTCTTCTAACTTGATAAGAACATACTTGATTTTATACCAAGCTTAAGTTCTATAATTTTCTTAAAACTTCATCATGCTCCACTTGTATCACTTGTAACCTCTAGCCATTTTTGTTGACTTCAAACCAAAAAGAAGAATTTTGCTTCTTCTTTTCACAATCTCTCACTCAAAAATATTCTTTTGGAGTATTCATGCTGCTCATATTTTTAAAAAGCCAAGAGAAGAACTGCACCAATCAAATTTATCTGTATTGATTGATTTTGTTATAATATATGCAAGATTGTCATTGGTATGGATATTCTGCATATCCACTTTTCCTTCCTCCTCTACTTCACGAGCAAAATGATATTGAACGCGAATGTGATTCGTTCTTGAGTGAAAGGCTTGATTTCTTACGATGTGCAAGGTACTTTGACTGTTACAGAATATTGGAATCATATACTGATTTTGCTCAAGTTCCTCCATTAACTTTTTCAACTAAATTGCTTTCTTGCAAGATTGTGTAGCTGCCATATATTCAGCTTCTTTAGTTAATAATGCTACAATTGCTTGTAATTTTGATAATCAACTTACTGCACCTCCTGCAAGTGTAAACACATAGCCTATAGTAGACATTTTTTTGTCAAGGTCTCCTGTAAAATCAGAGTCAACATAACATTTGATAGTAAATTCAGATCCTCCAAAATATAAAACAACATCAGAGATTCCTTCGATATATCTCAGGATCCTCTTCACAGCACTCCAGTGCTCTTTTCCTAGATTTGTCATGAATCTGCTAACTATCCCAATAGATTGAGCGATATTTGATCTGGTGTAAATCATGACATACATAAGGCTTTTCACTGCAAATGCATACAATACTCGAGACATTTCTATCTTCTTTGCTTTACAGTTAGGACACATCTCAAAAGATAATTTAAAATTGACAAGAAGTGGGGTAGATATTGTCTTATACTCTTGCATGTTGAAGTGCCAAAAGATCTTCCTCAAGTAATTTTTCTAAATCTTCCTATCTTTTATGTCTCAGCAAATCTACATCCCTAAAATCTTGTTTGCTGGTCCCAAATCCTTCATATCAAACTCCCTAGCTAACTGCCCCTTTAATTCTTCGACACAATCTTTGTTAGGACCTATCACCAATATGTCATCCACGTACAACAGCAGAATGATGAAATCATCATTACTAAACCTCTTGTAATAAGTAAAATGGTCTGACTAAAGTTTGTTGTAATCACGGATAATAATGAAGGAATCAAATCTCTTGTACTAATATCTCGGTGAATGCTTTAAGCCGTACAGAGATTTGGTTGACCTACAAACCAAGTTTTCTTTTTTGGTTCTTCAAAGCCTTTTGGTTGGAGCATATATATTTTTTTTCTTCAAGTTCACTATGAAGAAAAGCAATCTTTCATCTAGTTTCTCTAGAGGTAAATTATACACAGCACATATAGCAAGAACTACTCTTATTGTAGAAATTTAACTATTGAAAAAAATATTTTATTGAAATCAATACCTTCTTTCTGAGCAAATCCATTCACCACCAGTCTTGCATGATAACGTTCTATCTAGTCGTGATTGTCATGCTTGATTTTATAGACCTATTTGTTACCAATAACTTTCTTTTCGTCTGGAAATGGGACAAGTTCTTACATCTTATTTCTGTGTAGTGCTTCCATTTCTTCTTGCATGGCTGTCATCCATAAAGAAGAATCTGGACTTTCAAAGGTCTCTTGAAAGGTTGATAGTTCTCCATCTTCAGTAACCAGACAATATGCATCAAGATAACTCATAACATAGTCGGCATGCCATGATGGTCTTCTTAGTTCACGTGTTGTTTTGTGAGCTTCAGCTGGTCCTTTTCTCCAGACTTATCATCTGTGTATATTGTAGTAGTTTCTTCAGTGCTGTTATTGTTTTCTTGCTTTCTTTGTAACTCATTTTTAGCAAATATAACATCTCTACTGATAATAACTTTGTAGGTAATGGAGTCCCACAAACGATATCCCTTTACATTGTCAGCATAACCCAAGCAGATATACTTTCTTGATTTAAGATCAAACTTTGTTCTTTCTTGGGTATTGAATATCACATAAGCAGGACATCCAAACATATATAGAGAAGAATAATCGGGTGGCTTACTTTGCCACATCTCCATTGGTGTTTTCAACCCAGTTTCTGTTGATGGCGATCTGTTAATCACGTAGCAGTCTGTTTTGACTGCTTCTGCGCAGAAAGATTTGGCTAATCCTACAGTCGACAACATAGCTCGAGTTCTTTCTATAAGAGTTCTGTTCATTCACTCTACAATACCATTTTGCTGAGGTATATATGCAACTGTGAATTGTCTCTGAATATCTTCGTGCTTGCAAAATGCAATAAAATCACCATTAGTTTATTCTCTTCCATTGTCTATTCTCAAGCGCTTTATTTTCTTCCTAATGTCAAGCTTTATACGTGCTTTAAACTCTTTGAATACTGGAAACACATCTGACTTCTTCTTAATGGAGAATACCCACACTCTTCGTCAGTAATTATCTATGAAGGAGACAAAATATTTTTTCCTCCTAGTGATAATTCTGATTATTCTCACAATTAGAATGAATTAAGTCTAGTATGTACTTTCTTCTAACAGTTGATCTTTCAAACTTCAATCTATTTTGTTTGCCTGTCACATAGTGCTCACAGAAAGGTAAATTCACCGTTTTGAGCCATGAAAGGAGATTACATTCTACAAGAACCTGTAGACCACGTTTTGACATGTGGCTTAATTTGCGATGCCATAACATCGACGTGTTTTCTTAGTCTGCGAATGCAACTGATGCCTCTGCGTCTCGAACTGTATTTCTAAAAAGCAGGTATACGTTAATTGTTAGCCGTTTTGCCTTCATGATCACATGTGTACCATTAGTCACCTTGAATGATCTACTTTCAATATTGATCTTGTACCCTTGAGAATTCAACAGCTCAACGGACAACAAATTTTTTCTCAGGCCGTTCACATGTCTTATACCTTGAACTACATAAATGGAACCCTCAAATAGGTTCATAAGTACTAAACTACTCCTAATGTGGAGTCACGTGATATATTGCTGCACAATCCAATAGCAAACATCAGCTAGTGATTTATTGTCTTCATGACCAATTGCAGTTTTGATGTAGAAGACATCTTCATCATGAGAGGTGTTTGCAACACAACCATGTGAGATAGTTGCATAAGCAATTTTAAACTTTAATCTACCACGACTTTGACTCCTACTAGAGTCACGTTTTGTTAATTTGCCTCTTATCACCGACAAAGCTTCTGCTTGCTTTGAACTCTCTGTTTGATCATCTTTATTTTTGCACCTGATTTCTTCTTCAAAAATAGTGGCAGAAATATCATCAAATCGGAGTTGATAAGCAATATTATTATTTGTGATGTTGATTATGAGTTTATCATACGAGTCTGGTAAACTTTGGAGAAGAAGTTCAGCACGTTCATTCTCTACAATCTAACACTTTATGGCTATTATTTATGAAAATACTGTATTAAGATTGTTGATGTGATCTGTCACCGATGTGGATTCACTCATACGAAGAGTATTATGTTGTGAAGTGACTTTATCTTGTACAACTTAGTGAGTGCCACCCAAATCTCCTTTGCTGTCTGTTTCTATGAGATGTTTGATAATACGGAATCTACCATAGTCAGGTGTAAATTGGTAATGACTTTTTCGTCCATCTCTTTTCACTTGTCATCAGGAGTACCGATAGGCATGCTTTCTATTGCTTCCAAGCAATTCTCCTTTCTCAAATTTGCCTTGATCTTCAGTTTCTAAAGAAAAAAGTTATTCCCATTGAGTTTTTCAATCTTAAATTTTGCTGCCATAGTTCTGACACTAACTTGTCTCTTTGCAGCGGAAGATTAAGAACCTAAAGCTGTGATACCACTGTTAGGTACCAGAGTTAATAGCGAAAAAATAACACAACTAAAATTTGTTAATGAGAAATTGATGAAACTGAATAAGAATTTAGGCAGTAGTGAAAATAATATGACAAAGTGGTGAAATTACAATCTCTCACAATACATAGAGAAGTCTATAATACTCTCTTACATATTATGAAAATTCATACAAACGGATTACACAAGAGAGATCTTACTGCTTTTCTCTCTAAGTTTCACTCAGTAATTCTAGGTAAAATATGATATACATTAGTTAATACCGTAACCATCTATATATAGTATTTTGTGGAGGTGCATTTGATTTACAAGTTGATCAAGTTGTACACAAATTGCACAAGTGTGTGTACCAAAGTCTTCTTTCACATTCATCTTTATCAAGTTGCAATCTTTGATTAGAATTTTTGACTATGCAAGCCGTAGTTTCATGAATCTTCCAACTGGATAAGAACATACTTGATTCTAGACCAAGTTTAAATTCTATAATATTCTTTAATTTTCTTGAAGCTCCATCATGCTCTTCTTATATTACTTGTATCATCTAGCCATTTTTATTGACTTCAAATAAAAAAGAATAATTTTGTTTTTTTTTATATTTTTGTTGATGCGAAAATACATGATTTGATGATTGCGTAAAAAAAAATAAATTGTTAGGATATCAAAATTAAATTTTTATAAAAAGTAAAAAGCAAACTTGCTCATTTATTTGTTAACTCTAATAATAGGTTGTTTCATTATTTTGGAAGGCCTTAGAAAATTATTTTTGTAAGACAAATTGGTCTTTTTATTATTTTTAATAAAATATTTAATATATGCATTGAATAAATTAGTGCATAACAAATTTTATTATAAGGTAATTCAATGCCAATTAAGACAAATTAGTTCAGTTCAGAATAATAAAAATTTATTGTGGACTAAAGTGTCTAATCCAAAAAATCATGCTAAGTGTATATAAAAAATTTAATTATTAAATTATTTATTTGTATAAAATATATATTAAAATATAACATATATATTAAAAATAATCTAAACACTACATATATTTATTCATAATGACTAATTTAGTAATTGATTTTTGATATATACATAGTATTTTTTATCCCAAATTTAAGTATGTACTTGACAACCAATTTAAATATTTACTGTTAATAAGTTATTACTTGTGTTTCTTTTTCTAGTTTATGTCATTCGTCTGGTTAAAAGTATGACTAAAATAATTAATAAAGATAGTTTATCAAGAAAATTCTAAAACGATAACATAAATAATAAATTTATGTTGCTCGCTCTCTTCGATTACTTCAGAACCTCTAGTTGGTTAGTATGGTGGGTTTTGAGATTTTGGGAGAATTTAGAGTGAGAAAACTTTCCAGTTTGGTGAACTTACTAGAATAAGTGAATAACACAACCCATGGAAACGTGGTTTGTTGAGAATTCGAATTAAAGGGTCACCTCTCTCTATTCCTCCAATTCCAATTCCTCATGACAAAATTCCAATTAGAACAAATTCTCTGGACTTAATCAAACATTCACATTTGTGATCTTATACTTATTATAACAAAATATAAGGTAGTTGCATTAGGTTTGAATAAGCAATAATAGTTGGTATATCAAACAATTATACTTCAGCGCAGCGCCCCTTCTGTAACTTAGAACATAACATTCTCAACATATTATAAAAACCAAACATAGAGGTCATGTGTGAGTGTAACTTGGTACACAAATTAAACATGAAGTTGAATAATCTGGCACTAGTTGTTGTTCTAACAGGGACCATTTTGGGAAATGGGATAATTAGAGGGTGTGATTGCAAGATTGTGCAGTTCATATTTGGTGACTCCCTCTCTGATGTTGGAAACAACAAACGCCTCAATAGAAGCCTTGCTCAGGCCAGCCTCCCTTGGTATGGTATTGATTTTGGTAACGGATTACCCAACGGAAGGTTTACTAACGGCCGCACCGTTGCAGATATTATAGGTAATTATTTCTGTCATGATATCATTTCTCCCAATAATTTAAATTGATAGGAGAAGACACCATTTCAATTCTTTTCTATTATTCAAAATATTTGCCACTTTAAAATTTTGATAATAAATTAATTCGGAAAATATTTGCTGACCGAATTATACACATTTAGGTGACAATACTGGCCTCCCTAGGCCTCCAGCATTCCTAGACCCATCTCTAACCCCAGAAATTATTCTAGAAAATGGAGCGAACTATGCTTCTGGTGGTGGTGGCATTTTGAATGAAACTGGGCAGTATTTTGTGAGTTCCAATGTTAACTTGCATTTTATTTATCTAGTGTATGTTTTGTTATATATTTTAGCCATTTAGAAAGCACATTTATAAGATAATTGTGCATATTTACAGATCCAGAGGTTTTCTCTGTACAAGCAAATTGAGCTATTTCAGGGGACACGAGAACTAATTGAGGCCAAAATTGGAAACAGTGCGGCACAAAAGTTTTTTCAGGAAGCTAGATATGTTGTTGCGTTAGGGAGCAACGATTTTATCAACAATTACTTAATGCCTGTTTACAGTGATTCATGGACTTACAATGATGACACTTTCATGGACTACTTGATAGGAACACTCAGAGACCAACTCAAGGTTTATTTTATTAATTAATTTACTTTAATTATTATTCGAACAGAAAAACAAAACAATTTCTTAATATATGAGGTATAACTAAATACAAATACGACAATAAAATCAGCTACCAGTATAAAATATATGTTAAAATATAAATACAAATAGAAAATAAATTAAAACTACACATCTATTTATAAACAAATATATAGGAATAGCATTTTTGATACTAATAATACATCTCGTATTTTTTTGTTTTTTTTTGGTGATTTGACGGGGCTTAAAGCCCATTTTTTTTTGGTAGTTGCTTCATGGGTTAGGAGCAAGGGAACTAATGGTATTTGGGCTGGGCCCAATGGGCTGCATTCCACTTCAAAGGGTGCTAACAACAAGTGGAAACTGTAGAGAGAAGGCAAACAAATTGGCTCTTTCTTTTAATAAAGCAACAAGCAAGGTGGTAGATGAGTTGGGGCAGCAGCTTCCTGGTGCAAAATATGTATTTGGAGATGCATATGATGTTGTTTATGATGTCATCAGCAATCCAATGAAGTATGGTAAGTAGCAAATAGTAGTAAGTACTAGTATTGAATTCAATGGCAGTGACATTAAATGAATGAATTGATGGATGGTTTTGTAGGATTCCAAAATGCAGATTCACCGTGTTGTTCGTTTTGGAACATACGACCTGCACTTACATGTGTGCCTGCATCGAAATTGTGCAAAGATAGAAGCAAGTATGTGTTTTGGGATGAATACCACCCCACTGACAGTGCCAATGAGCTAATTGCCAATGAGCTCATCAAGAAATTCGGATTCACACGTGTTGATCAAACCATTCATAATAATAATGCTCCCTCACCAGCACCTGTCTCTGATCTTGCTCCAGTTCCATCTCCACAATAATAATAATCATGCATCATATAATTGTCTTAAATATTTTTTTATATGGTTCGAGCCGTCGTGTCCTAATATACGTTATAACTCAAATGACATAGTCTCCCCATACTCATCTAAGAGATCGTGGGTCCAAATTTTCCATCTTTGCCTGATGCTAATCTATGTGTTCTTCTCAGCATAATTAATTAATTCGAGATTGATGTTATCGTTCTTATTTTGATAATATTTTTTATAAATTCATGAAAATATATAATATAGTAAATTTATGTGTAGAATGATATTATAAAAAATAAAAATGACAACATTATTATCATTAATTTTACCATATATAAACAAAACATAAAAATCTTACGTATATATAATTAATTAACTAATAACTAACATTCCAGATTTTTTTTATCCAATAAAAAACTACTTAATTCATGGCCCAAATCAAATACGATTTTGAAGACTCTGAATAACAATCACAAATCACAAACGGCTTTTTATGATTTAAATCATATGAAATCATATTATTATATTTGAATTATATCTTCATATTTAAAAACGTATTTTATCTTATCTAATTTTTTTTCTTTAAAATGAAAAAAATCAATTAAATCCATCACCTCTTAAAAATCTATGTTCCACGACTCCAAGAGATAATCCTAAATTCTTATCGCTCATGGCAAATCTCTTTTAAAATAAATTTTTTAAAAGACATATCTAACTATGTTTAAAATTTAACAAAAGTATTTTTATTTTAAAGAGTGATTTTTTCACCAAAAGAAGTCAATCCAAATAAACTACTTAATTTTATTAATTTTTATAAATTAAATATTATTTTTATTTAGTTCATTGATATATTTTTAAACTATTCTCCTTATTATTCTTTTAATTTTTGAATAAATAAATATTTTACTTTTTTTATCTTTTAATGTTTTCAAAGGTAAAATATATAGTTGAGTTGTTCTTACACTCATTTAAGAATTATGAGGATGGTTAGAGATGAATTAGAAATCTTAATTATTAATATTACGCTATATTTAAATTCGTATAGCATAATTATAAAACGTTTGCTTCAATAAAACAAAAAACATTTGTGTTCTATTATACTTTTTTACAATCATATATAAATAACAAAGAATTATAATTTTTAATGAAAAATAAATAAATTTTGGTATATGATAATGTAGTTCAATTTGGAATTAAGTCTTTATTATTTATAAGTTTTTTTTTTTTTAATGTAGTCCCTTTAATTATATACTTAAGAATATTATGTTTCTTTTAAATGTTTTTTGTAACAGGAGAACCTAATTAAGAAGTTTTATAAAGTGTATGCACATGAATA
>NC_029772.3:104634909-104685618 GCF_000817695.3 Arachis duranensis | reverse complement strand
TCACTTTCATGGCATATTAAAAATGTAAATAATATTCTTTGTCACTAACTATCAATGTAATATGCACAAAAATTTGGCCACAAAATCTTCTTTACCCAGAATTCCAATAATTTTTTTTAGAAAAATAATATAAAAAATAAAATAATACTTAGTAGATAGTTTAAACAGTACTATTATAAAAAAGTCAGATAATATTTATTAGTTGACTAATTAATTTTAAACTATCAATAATTTTTATATTGTATTTCACTTTTTTTATTTATATAATTAATCATGTTATCTATAAATCATATAAGAATAGTATAGTTAAATAAAATTCAAAATTATAAAGATGATAGAGAAAATAAATTATCTTAATGTTATTAGCATGAGCTATGCAATTTCTTACGGAAAATAGAAACAATATAATTTGTTTAAAGCAGAACCATGAGAAAAAGGAAAAATAATTTTTTGTATATTTATGAGAATTAGAACGAATTTAAAAAATATATTAGATATTTTTTACATATTTGTCTACCTTGCATGAAGAAAAAGAAATGAATCATGGAGAGAAAAAATATAATTTTGTAAAACGAAAAGGAGAGAATAAAAATTCTTTTAAACACAATTTTTGTGAATATAAATCAATGAAATAGAATTTTTAAGAAATCATATTATATTAAGCCTTTTTAAAAAATCTTATGAAGATCTTTATGATTCACCCAAAGAAGTTGTAAGTGTTTTTAATTTTTTTTATTATAATTTTGTATATATTTAAATATATTAACAATAAAATTATATTGGTTATTATATTAGTATATAACCAAATAAGTATATTAAAGTTGTTAGAAAGGGTAAGAGAGAGTATTAGAAAAAAGATTTGTGTGTATTTAAGTTGTTATAGAATGATACAATATATATAGAAGAATATTTATAGGTGTTAATAGAATCGAAATAATAAAAACGTAATATCTTATAATAAATATTCAAATATGCTAAATAATACTAATTGATCCTAATTATACTCTAATTGATCAAAGTGAGCTCTCTAGTTTAAAGAAGTCGCTTAAACCAAATTCCGACAAAAGGGGACTGCCAAGGACAGAAAGCTTTGAGTACCAAAAAGAAAAAAGACAGAAGATTGATCGAAAGAAATTTTAACACTGCTCACATGATGGTGAATTTTAGCATTAGCCTTACCTGTACCAGGCTCATTGTTAGCCTATGTTTTCTGACACCAGTTAAAGGTGATGTGGCAGGTCTTTTAAAAATACAAGTTTGAGCATGTGAAAGATATTATTTGTTATAGAGGTATCTTAAAATGTTCAAATTAAAAAAGAACCCCACCGCGTCACCCCTTCCCCCAA
Organism: Arachis duranensis; assembly: GCF_000817695.3. Lineage (NCBI taxonomy): Eukaryota > Viridiplantae > Streptophyta > Magnoliopsida > Fabales > Fabaceae > Arachis > Arachis duranensis. The sequence continues at coordinate 104,684,272 of NC_029772.3, read as the reverse complement.
CACCCCCTGAATCCGTCATTCGTGAACGTCACTCACAATCAGAACCAAAGTTCGAACAATCCCCAAACCAAAACCCTAGCTTCTTCAACTGTTTTGTCGCAATCCGTCCTTCCCCCGTCCCAAACCCAAGCCCTGGGTTCTAGGTTGGTAGATCATCCCCATCCGCCCTGGCTTATATGTTCGAGGCTTGGAGCAGGGCGCCGTCGTCTCATCGGTCGCTGTCGTTTTGCCGGTCGCTGTCTGGTTCTTCGTCGAAAGTTAGTGACACAGCTTTGACTTCTTCGGTTATTCCTTTTATGCTTTGTGTAGTGAAATTGTGAATTGAAATCAAGTCATTGATTTTGCATTCTCGAAATTATTGCTAGCTATGGATTCGTGACTCTGTTGCTGGTATTTTTAACTTTTGAGTATGCTGGTTTTGAATTTTTTTTTATAGATTTATTGTTTTCTGAAATAAGGTGATTAGTTGTTGTTGTTTATTAAATTTTGTTGCTGGTTGTTCTGGAGGACACATGGAAGTTAATAAGGTAAATGGGCAGAATATTATTATGTAAAGCAAATGTGTACTTTGTTGATAAACTAAAATATTTTTGAGCTTAAGTTAGGGTCGATGTTATCGGGGATTTATTTTGGTTGAACGCTTTATTTCCTGAAAAAATTGTATTGGATCAACTTACACTTCGTATTGGTGTAAGGCTGCTGCATTTTTCTTTTTGTCTACTATGTCTCAATATTCCTCTTTGACACCAAATTTTGATTGAACAGGTTTTTCAATGCATGCTAGTGAACCCTTGTTAACCAAAAATTCATGTCAATTTTTCGATTGAAGTATTTATTTTCAGAACTTCATTGTAAGGTAGTTACTTGTATATGGTGGGTGTATTTTAGGTTCATAAAAAAGTTCTTTAGTCCTTGCTTAGCTTCATATAAGGTGGATTATGTGTTGTTAAGTTGCACAAGCATAAGATTTCTCATTGAATATAGTACATGCAGTCTAATTCCGATTTCATGAATGAATCAGCATTTAGGTAAGACGTACTCTTATATCTTTTGTCATGTCCTTCCTTCTGGTGGTGAGGAACTTAAAGGTGATGAGGTTGATAGGATAATCTGTTTGAAGAATCCCATAGGGATTGATGATCCAGATGTAGTAACTATGCATATGGAGGTTTTCTTGTGTTAAATGTGGACATACATGTGGAAAGATGATTCTTTTTCTGTTATTTTAGAGTGATTTTATATTTACAACATGTCTTCATTTTTTTAAATGCAAAATTTTCTTTATAGGTTGTTGCTAGAATGGAAGAGGAAGATGTAGCCTCGTTAGTTCATGCTGTAGCGGCTATGGCCGATGAAGATTTGTTTGTCGGGAACGAAGAAGAACTGTTTTCCGATGACCTAGATGTTTGTGTAGGTGATGAACCTTCATCGGAGACAGGTGAATATGCGAATATGGACGGGTATTGTGGCTACAATGTTGGTGATGAATTTTACGAAAACTGGGAAGACAGAGGCATTGATGGGATTGCTGACTTTGACAGAATTAACTTTAAAGAAATAACTTTTGATTAGATGAGATTGCTACATTTTCCCGATCGACATGTAGCTTTTGCTTTCTACAATTTATATGCAAAAATGAATGGGTTTGCCGCAAGGAAGACCAGGCTAAGGCGAAATGCCAAGAAACAGGCGACACAATAGCAGTTTGTTTGCTTTAGGCAGGGGTTCAGAGAATTTGCTGCTGATAAGGAGGCATACGAACGTAAGCGGGAGCCTAAGCCTGAGAACTAGATGTGGCTGTTTGGCACAAATGCGTGTTCAATGTAGATGGATTATTTCATACTTTGATAATGTTCACAACCACGAGATGCTCGATAGAACACTTACATTTATGCTCCCTAGTCATAGGAAGATGAATGCTACCGCAATTGATCAAATGAACATGATGTTGAAAGTTGGGATTAAAACACCACAGATATATTCATCATTTGTGCATACTGCAGGGGGTTTCCAAAATGTACCATTTTTGAAGAGAGACATGTACAACTAGATTGATAAATAGAGAAAGCTAATAGAGGGCGATGTGGTGTTTTGTCTTCGGTGGTTGGAATCATATGCAGAGGAGAATCTTGGAACGTTTGTGTATTACTTAGCAGATAAAGAGGGTCGTTTGGTGCACCTTTTTTGGTCTAATAACTGTAGTCAATTAGATTACCATGTGTTCGGAGATGTTGTAGCATTTGATGCAACTTATCGGAAGAATAAGTACATGTGCCCACTGATTGTGTTTTTTGGCATAAATCACCATAACCAAACTATTGTTTTCGCTGCTGCCCTTGTTGCAAATGAGAGTGAGGAGACATATTCGGGGCTACTTGAAAGATTTTTGGAAGCTATGAAGGAAAAAGCTCCTGAGTGTGTTATCACAGATGGGCACAGGGCAATGAGAAAGGCGATTGAAAAAATATTTCCTATGGCTTATCATCGTCTCTGTGCATGGCATCTCCTTCTAAATGCAACATTGATTTTGGCAAATCCAGCATTCACTTTCGAGTTTAAGAAATGCATGCTTTTTTATTATGAGGTTTCAGAGTTTGAAGCTAGGTGGGAGAGATTGGTCACTGAGCTTCAGTTTCAGGATAATCAGTGGGTCTGTGACCTTTATGACCGGAGGAAAATGTGGGCAATGGCTCACATTCGTGGCCACTTTTTCGATGGATTTTGGACAACATCAAGATGCAAAGGTTTGCATTCGATGCTTGGTAAGTTTGTCCACTCCCGCCATAATTTGAGAGACTTTGTTGAACAATATTTTCGCTGTGTATCAGAGATGAGATCTCGGGAGACACAATCCGATATGCATAGCGTGGTTGGACACTTGGTGTTTCAAGGTCCGTTACATGATTTGAAAAGGTCTGTTGCAAAGTTACTAACTAGGGAGATATTTCTCTTGTTTCGGCCCATGATGTCCCGTGCATGTACATTAAAAGTCTAGTCTTGTACATTGACTCCGACATCGGACATATACACCATTTCACGGTCGGGCAATTCACATAACTACTGGCATGTTTTGCACTATCCCAAGGGTTCGATATTTAAGTGCTCTTGTTTAAGGATGGAATCCCTTGGAATACCATGCTATCATATTGTGGCCCTTTTTGTATATCTTGATTTCATGGAAATTCCAACGAGTCTTGTTTTGGGGAGGTGGTCTAAGAACGCTTGGTCGAAGGTGAGGCAATATGTTAAGAAGGGACCGTTTTGTTGGGACTCTATGGTAAGTTGTCGTAATTGGATGCTGAACGACCTACGTAGGGAGATGTGTGTGCTTGCTTCAGTGAGAGAAGATCAATTTACAACAGTAACTGAGAAGGTACGCAGCGAGATCAATCAATTAAAATACGATACCGAAGTTGGGCCTTCGTCAACCGTGGTTGTGGGCCAATCGTCCACACTCGAGGGGTGCGTTCAAGACCCACTTGTTGTGCGTCGCAAAAAAGGCCAAAGAAGGACTCAGTTAACCGTACCTTGGTTAGGGGCGTGAGACGGTGCAGTGTTTGTCGTTGGGTTGGGCATAATCAAACTTCTTGCCAGTCAAATCGCCGGCAGGGCCAGCAGAAGCAGCCTAGCCACGAGGAAGGTGTCGATGAAGATAACTACTACACTCCTAACTTTGGGGAGGAAGTTGATGATGTTTGTTCTTTAGTTTTTTTTTTTAATTCAGTTGTTTTAGTTTGTCTCTATGATGATATTAAGTTAAATACGTATTATCTGATACAGGAGTATCCTCATTACCACTCTGAACCCTAGGGCAAGAGGAACACTTTTCTCTAGATGAAGAGGAGTTCCAAGTGCCATTGACGGATCCTTATCATAGTTGGCATGAGTAGAACAAATATAATTGTGGTTCAATTATTATGATTTATTGTTAGGGAATTTTTTTATTATATAAGTTAACCATTTGTGAAGGTACCTTGCTGATGTAGTTTGGGTCTATGGTGTTATTATTGTGACCTTGACATGAGGATCTGCTTAACTTAATTTTGGAGCATGATTGGCTTTGTTGTGGCACACTTAGTTTGTCTTTGTTGTGACCTGAGCAAAAGGCTTACCACTGCACATATCCCTCAATAATGTATGGGCTAATACACTTGTACATTTTTTATTAATAATGTAGTATATTTTTTTATTATTAATAACAGCAACCAAAAAGCCTTGTAAACAGTTGCATTAAAGAAAATTTTAGTAAAAAATTATTTTTATAGGTTTCTCTCCATGTCATGACCACAAAAATTATTATCTTTCTTGTCATACTATTGCATTTAACTTCTCTTTTACTTGTCCAACTTATAATAATTTAACCTTCATGAACTCTTTTGTACTCTAATTTGGAGGCCTAGTAATTCTAATTAGTAATAATAAGTTTGAACACATAATTACTGGTATCAAGAGACAATCAGGTTGTAAAGAAAAGCCAAATAAGTAATGTTATCAAAACACAACATAGTAATAATAAGTAGTCCTTGGCCACATGTTACTAGTCCAAAAGGTGGTCCGATTGAAACATAGGAAATGCATACTCCTAAAACAACAAGTTTGAAAAATGCCATTTGTTGCTCCGCAATCTGCTAGATTTACTTCAATTTCGGCATCCAATGCCTCACCTCATTGAATGGAGCCATCAGTAATGCAAGTGTCGTGTGTCCTCTGACCATGTATTCATTCATCTGCAACATAAAATAAAGAAATAGTTGGAGAATACTGAAGCATAAGATGGGGTTCCCCTACGTAAACAAAGATTAATGTTCGTAATGGTTATTGACCTACTTTGTGATGAAGATTGTGTTGAAACATATCACCCATAGTCATCCAGTTTAGAACTAAAACAGCTCATGTGTCACTGTCACGGTGAACTTGTTAATTACTCAAGTTGCCTTGCCAAAATGTCCACAAGGCATGCTCGAAAAATAAAACACAAAGACTATAATTTTTTTTGAAAACATTACTTGTGACCTCATGTTTTAGATGAAAGCTGGATATTATTCAGCAAGTTTAGTTACTGCTCTATTACCGTTGTTGGCAAGAAGGAACTCTCTCCTAGTGAGATTCTGAAGTTCATAAGGTCGTCGGTTATTCTAGAAAACTCAATTGGGTATGACGGGTTGCCAATCATGCGAGACACCGTATCTCCCTACACAGAAATAGGATTCAAGGATTATAAACAATACCAATCAGATTGTGCTGAGCCAACGAGACAATTTAGGGGAAAGCCATTTTACTAAATTGCGGATGAAAGCTCTCCTATTTATGCTCTCTTCTTCACCGGTGCATGAGTCCAAAAGATATATCACTCACTCTCTAAATCCGATCATTGCAAGATACCAGTGGTCTGAATGTTCTTTAATCGGAAAGTAGCCTTAAATCAAAATAGGCAGTTTGAAATGAATTAGCGGAGTTGTCAATAACTAACAAGGGAGGGAGGAAGAATCATACTCACATAATGCAGAGTCATGGATGGCTTCATCCAAATTTCCTTGTAGCTGTTAATCAGTTCCGTTACCAATTTACCTTTGCGCACATCCCTCTATAAATGTTCCAGGTCGTTAATAGAAAAGATATGTTTCAACTCCAGCCAAAGATAGGGAAGGTTTCTTTATTGCGAAAGATGGTGGCAAGCTCCAGAAATGCCTACCATCGAGACCATCATTAGAAAGGGTCATTCTCATTGCAAATGCATGGAAAAATCATCGTCCGGAACTTGATGCAGATGCAAAGTCCCAAAATGGTGCCTCCTGAGAACGCAATCCCGAAACCTGACAAGCTCCTCCCTGCGAAGGAAATGGGTCATGGATTTAACTGATGTTCCACCGAATCTTACTCATGAATTCATCAAAATAACTTACTCTGGGTCGCCATCGTATTTGAAGACGTATGCCACCACCAGTGATTGCAGTTGGTTAAGCTTGTTCTCGCTCGACCTCACCAAGTTTTCATGAGAGGTCTGCCCGATACATCGGCCACCACCCATGTTCTTGAGGCTCCCAAACAGCTTTACTGATGTAGTAGAGGCGCTCCCAGGTAGACCTCCATTCATCACAAGGCCTCCAGTGGTTGGCACAACATGAATAATTAAAGAAGGGGGCGATGACGGCTGCATAAATGGTCATAACATGGATCCCATTCGGGGCAAGTTTGATTGCGCGCAGCTTATTGTATTCCTAGTGTTCATGGCCGGCCGGCCAATGACAGGGGATCGAGGATTGAAAGGGACTCCACCTACGATATCAACACTTCCTCCACCCAAGAAGGACGACATCAAGTGTGACGACAAGTGGTTACTCATCCTTGAGATTGATTTTCGCTCATCGAATCATTTGACACACGACGGTGCGTGCATTGTACCCTGCGACACATCACACTTTCCTTGGAGAAGATTATATGGGCATGAAATTAGGTATATCCAGGTGGAATATTTGTTTACATAACAAATTCTGTACCCAATCAAATCCAAAAAGATTGATGGAAACTAATATTAGCCCAATTGCGAGGTTTTGTACTCCCCTTTTCCTTTTTTTTTCATGTACTCAATTGTTTTGGCCCAAATTTTTGTTCCAATTTTTTTTGTACATCATTCCATCAAGGAAACAGTTTTTTTAACATGAAATTTTTTGCCTTACAAAAGAAATAAAACAAAGAAAATTAACCTTTTTTTTGTCCCAAAAATCTAATTTGTTCACAAAAGTTTTTTCAATGAAAGAAAAGAGCAAAATAAAAAAAATTGGTCAATTTGGCTGCAGGAAAAATAATTACATCAAATACTAATTTTAGTATTAGGTTATATGATTACCTAAATGAAGTTTCTACTTTTATTTAAAAAGGAAAAGCAAAATAAAAAACATTCCTCAATCTGGCCCACACAAACAATAAGAGGAAGCAAAAGAGAAAATGCATTTTCCAAATGAGCACATTATAAACTTCCATGGACAAAGTAGGAAACATATTAAGAGGATGCAACCGTGTGTGTACCTTGGCAGCGGACTTTACTTGGATGGTTGTCTTTTGGCCATTCCAAGGTGGAGCACAGTACCTTGCCACATTTGAGCGGTTTGTTTGGGTGTCGTCGTCGTCAGGAATACATATAAACACATTAGTATTCTGGTCTTCGAAGGCGTATTTCTCTGTTCTTGCCTTCTTAGATGCTCCGACAACCTCAACATGATGTGTCTCTATTTCAGTTAAGTATTCCAACATTGTTTGCTTATTTCGTTGAGCAGGAGAGCATAGGAGTTGGACAACACAGTCACGTTCCTGCTGCCGCCCTTCACAAGCTTCAACCTTAGACGTCAAAACCTCAACTGCTGCCATAACAGCTTTCAAAGTGGCCATCAACTCCACATTATTGAGAAGTGGAAGAGGTTGCATTTCGCAAACACCTCGAACACTCAGTATCTTGATGTAAGTACGTAATAATGAATGTAATGACATAAGGCACTAACCTGCTTAAACTTATGCGTTAATGTTGCGAGGCCTATTATATCTGGGGAGTCTTCCAGCAGCTTCAAGTTGTTCTCCCCTTGTACAGATCCCTCAACGACCATGGTTGTTGCTGTTGGTGGAGGGTCATCTTGTGGGTGTGTTGACGAGCCTTCGCATATAAGCATTTGCTCTATCGGCGGAGGGTCATTCTAACTTGCTTGTTCCTTCTTTTATAGAAATACCTCCTAAGTGGACTGAAGCATGTAACACCTGCCTGGCCATGAGACAATACTAAAGCATTGTCATTAACAGCAAAGGAAGCCGCGAGAAGTGAATAAAGATGAAGACAAGGTTTTGCTCATAGTATGCTATTGGCCATAGTCAACCTTTGTATACAGGTGATATGTAACATCAATAGAAAAGCACAGTCTTCAAAAATCTGGCTATCACATTTTGGCACCCTGCCTTTGTTTCAGTACTTTATCCACTGCCAATGAATAATACGACTTAGGATTTATTTTGTCGCTACTAATTAATTAATAATAGTGTTATCCCTGATTGCACAGACTCGCCTTTTAGATGTGATTTTTTTACTGAATGAACATAAAAAATTAATTCACATGGAAAAAATAATTCAATTCATTTAACATTTAATTGACAGATCAAAATGCATTAAATGCTTACAAGTTACAATAGACAAAGTGGCTCTAGAAACATATTTCAGCCGACTACAATAGACAAAGTGGCTCTTGGAGCATATTTCAGCCCACACTAGCTTATGCCAGTCATGAGCGTACAAGCTATTATGAGTTCGAACGAGGAATGTAAAAACTTTTAACATTATTTGCCCTAAACCTACACTACGTTGAAGTTTCTTCCTTAAAATTTGTGGCTGCGTGCTCAAGTAGAACCACCCCTCTGCCAGTGTTGTGCCCGTAGCCTAATGAGCCCTCAGATAGCATTGAATGGTCCACCGACAGTGGACACAGCATTTTTGCCTCTCAGGGTCGAGTCATCAAGCTGTGTGAGAAATCAAAACTAAGTGAAATTTTTCTGTGAAAAAAGCAATAATTTGTGTCACATAAGATTTGTACTAACCACTCCACTAATGTCAAGGGAATTAAAGCAACCTTTAGGATCCAAGCATGATATAACTCATGGGCCAGAACTATCACTGCGAACATGCATTCGTTAACTATTAGTGAGTAAATTAATCTTTTAGTTAAATAGATAATAAACTGTCTTATCATGATAAATGTTAGGTTGGTATAACCTTGTGTTGCAATTTGGAATGCCTTGTCCTCTTCGGATCGGCCAAACCCTAAGATTATTAGGTGTGTTTACGTTAAGAGGACCATACACAGGCAATGTCATCAGATCATGGATTCTCCCGAGCTGAAACATCTAACATGCAATGCACAATCTAAGAAACAAGTCATATTTAACCTATAGCTTAAAAACGAACAAGGTATAGTTGAAGACTGACAATGTCTTACATAAGTTGTTCCTTGCCAGGTATCATATTGGCATCCGGATAAGAGTCCAAATGGTAGACAGCTTTATCCATGAAATCAAGCATCATACAATATCAATGCCCAAAAATATCCTCAATAGGAACAAATATCTTATTCAATACGTACAATATGAAGTTCAACACCTTCAATATGGGAAAATTTGGCATATATAATGGAATGGAGAAACTCACGTTGTTAAGAAAGCGACTAGGTTTCACCCAAAATGGAATGTATGTCTCTGTGAGTTCCTCTAGTGGCAATCCCTTGGCGACGCCTTCCTGAAATGGAATCCAAGGTTATTATCAGAGACTCACATCACAAACCATTAATTAATGATATAGGCCAATTATGCTCCACATACTACAAAAGCAGGTGTGAGGCACCAAAAGAACGGATGCCTAACATGCTGAATTGAACATATATTTCGCATTGCTACCATTTCAATAACCCTCCCATCTATAGGTCGTCCAGGTATCAACGTTTGAATATGTCGCCTAGTTTGTCGATATTGGAGCATTCTGACAAGGATTTCCCTAAATTGAAGCAAACGTTAAAGGGAGTCACACATAACAAATGAAGCAAATAATCATCATGACATACTCATCTGAATGTCCATCCGAGAATAAATAGTTGAATAACAGGGTATTGTCAAGATTGAAATCCATGTCATGAGTGACTTTAAACTTTGGCTTAGTCTCACCAACCTTCTGATAAGAAACAACAAGACATGCACATTATGTTTTCTTTGATTTAACTACTTCAATGTAAACCACTGCTGCATATAAATGTTCTAGAATAAGAAATTTTTCCCGCGTTGTGCTACACGCAGTAGCAGCTCTTGAACACTTTGTTGGTGCTGATCTGGTGCATCACCCATCCGGTGAGTGGAAGAGCCTCCTTCCTTTTAGCACCGGGGCTGTCAACGGCTGTGGCAGGTTGTTCTCCTCCGAGTCAACTACAACAGTTAGGATTTCTAGAGGAAGGGTTGCAGCTTTTCTTGGAATGGAGGAGCCGCGTAAGATGGTGGCATCTTTGTGGTTTGTCGATTCAGAAACATCATCAGCAATAGCTTGCTCATTTTCAGCGTGTCCATGCAAAACAAAGGCAACAGCGGCATCATCTTCTTTCCTACAAAAGTGTTAATATAGTATAGAAGAATATTACCATGAATGAAAAAAATGACCATGCACATAAAATGCATTTCAAAATAGCATTCATCCACCTGAGATTTCGCTGCTGGGAAGCGACTGTCCATGGTTTGGATGGAAACATGTCTTCCTACCTAGTAGACCACTTGAATATAGATGAAAGAGAAAAAAATAATTAGTATTGGGCACATAAACCTCCAAACTAAGTGTGGAATATATAGTGATACCACTCTCCCAACATATGAGACTATTGGATAATACCCATCGTATAATGTTGCACTATATTAGACCAGTGGATACTACCATTATTTTATTTTGCATGTCAAACTAGGCTTCACACCAACGGCCAAGTGTCTCATTGTGTAATAACATATATTTCATAGTAATTCATAGTAAATTTATAATCACATGCATTTAACTTAACATGAATTCATGGTATAACAATATTTATATTAATAGTAAAAGTATAAATTATTAATACAACTAAGGATCTAACAGAAGAAGTTTTAATATTTATGATTCTTATTAATATTATTTCAAACATTATGGAAATTCTTATATACATATAACAAAATTTTTTCTACAATCTCAATTGAAAAATATATTTTATTCCAAGAATTCAAAAATAAATAAGGATAATCAGACTATAAATGACACAACTAACAATAATAAGATATGAAGACAGGAATATTATGAAATAATGTTATTGTTGGCCGAATACATGGACTGGTATACATTAGAAAAACAAAAAAAAATCCACGACTTAAATGCCCAAAATTTTACTTTACTTAAATATCATTTATTGAGACACAAGGGAACCGTTGGAACATATATCTAAAATTCAATTCATGAATTCATTATGCCAACTAACAGATGCCTAGCTACTTCCTTTAAAAAGGCATGACTCAAACGCTATAACAACATTATTCTATAACATCCATTCTTATTTTTTATTCAAAACAATGGTCATGCCCAAAAAGAAATTCTATGTTGTTTTTCATGGAAAAAAATATGGGATCTACAACAATTGGCCAGAGTGTTTCACTCACGTGAACGGTTTCAATGGTAACCTGCACAAGTCTTACGAGGACTATAACCAAGCTAGGATTGCATATGAGGACTTCCTGGAAAATCAACAATCACAACACCAGGGAACTTCCATTCAACAAGCAGCGCATCAGGACCCTCTTCATCAAACCGATTACGCGACAAAGTTGTATCAACGCCAGGCCACACCATCGCCACAACCCCACCTTATTACACAAGACTCTTATTCAACCGATGATGACTTCTATAGTGAAGACTTACTCAATCTTCGTGAACAGAAAGCTCTCAATGAAGGGCCCCCTTGCTGCGTCGATTTTCCCTTCGTTCATTTGTTATAATCATCATTAGTGTTGTTGTCCTATGGTATGCTCTATTACGAAACTAATTTATACCTTGTTATATTCTTCTATTACAGTAAACTAATTATAACAAGAAGCAGCAATCTAACTAATCACCATGTGTAAGGTATCTGTATCTTACGTGCCACTACATTTCAAATAATTCTGAATGTAATGCTTATATAAATATATATTAAACAATTTTTTAATTTACAAAGGCATTCCTTTTTGCACATCTTCCTTGCAGACCTAAACAATTCTATCACTACAAGCTAAAGACAAAAACCATAAATATCCCATTATGTGCAGTAGAATCATAATAAATCAAAAAACTTGCATTGTACTCTCTGTGCCATCTGACGTACGATAAAGTACTGTTCACAAACGACAACAATCCTTTCTTAAAATTTTAGCTTTTTTCGTACTGGGCAAAAAAGGATGCTACAACAAATTCTTACTGATTTAAGCTCCCTTTTACAGTTCATTTTTGTTTATTAATCTTCCTATATGACACCAATTTTCAGAAGAAATTTACTCAACTACCCTGAAAATCAACTACTTAATTAATATAATTATCAGATAACCATTAAAACCTATTCTTTCAAGTAATACATTTAGAGAACCTTCTACAAAATTGAGTTCAGATAACAGAAATGCAAGTATCCATAAACACACATTACAACAACACACCAAATCAACAAGGTTCCACATGAGAATAGTCCTTAACACCACACCTAACTTAGCCAACAAACTAGTGGAGCATTAACACCCTAATTAGCAAGAACAACATACCCCTAATTAAATTAAACAACAGCATAGCAACGCATGCAACCTAAAAAGAAGTAAAATAACAATAAAGGAGAATAGCCTAAACACAGCACACATTCAACACACAAAAAATAATGGAATCTATAATTTTGTTGCACAACTAAAAAAAATAACAAGCACATCTTCAGATTGCATTGCTTTCAACGTTTCCGTGTTTCAGTGCATTGTAATGACCCCTCAGCTTCTCGTATGCCTCTTCTAATTGACTTACCTTCGCACGGAGAGCATTATTACTGTCGTTTACAAGCTTCAGCTTCGAATAGCTATAGTCCTGAATCTCCTTTTCGGTTAAATCCAACACGCGACCTAACATCTCAAATGTTGCGTCCTCTCTTGCAGCTTTCTCAACCAAGGAGAATCGACCCCTGGCTGAAAGCTCAACTTCAAATGGATCGCCTGAAACCACCATAGTGAATCCGTAAAATGGGCCTTTCTCTGTAAACCGTTCTTGCTTGAAAAAGCATGGGCCAGGAATTTGAGCATCATGGCACACCTTCACCAACCAATTCTCCATGTTGGCCATAATAGCAAAGTCCAAATTCAGCTCCTCTTTTGGAATAACGGGTATCCATGGGATTACATTAAACCAAACACTAAATTTCGGCCACCATCCAGAACAAAACAAATCAACAAAATGCTATAGCAAACGCGACAACACATGTTCTGAAAAATTTACCAATTGAAGCTTTAAATAGTTACACGACACAACTGCACCACGTCGTGAGCTTTCATTCGACAAATTGTTGTTATGTCCCGAGGCTCCTTCATCAATTGTGCCAACGAATTCACCACATGAAACTTTCTCCCATGACAGCGAACACATTCAACATATGACATGTAAATCCAAATATTTAAATTCAATAATGTTTAACCTAATAAAATTTAAAATTTTACAATTTCACTTAATAAATTATCAATAATTTATTAATAATAGTTCATAAACAACTTCAAACATCAAAATTTATAACCAAAGTAGATCAAATTGCACAGTAAATCACAAACATAATGTTCAGCAAAAAACTAAAAAAATTTAACCATAAGAAAATCAGCAGCCAACAAAGTTTAACCATAAAAAAATCAGCAACATCATTCATTTTCCATAATCAACAACAGCATTTTAAAATATCAGCAACTCAGAATAAGCAGACATTAATAAAATCATTATTTTTAACTCAACAACTCAAACTTAAACCCTGCAATTCATAATTAAACCTAACTCAACAACTCAGAATTAAATAAGACCATTGGAAAATCAGCAACAACATCATTCATTTTCCCTTAATCAACAACAACATTTCAGACATTCAGCAATTTAGAATAAATAAACATTAACAAAATCATTATTCTTAGCAACTCAGACTTCAACGCAACAACTCACAATTAAAACTAAATCAGCAACTCATTATAATTAAATAAGACTATCTAAAAATCAACAACAACATCATTCATTTTTGATACTCAACAACATTTCAGAAAATCAGCAACTCACTAAGCAAACATTAACAAAATCGTTATTATTAACTTAGCAACTCAAACTTAAACCCAATAACTTACAATTAAACCTAAATCAACAACTCAGAATCAAACAAGACCATAACAAAAATCAGCAACAACATCATTCATTTTCCATAATCAATAATATTTCAGAAAATCAGCAATTCACTAAGAAAATATTAACAAAATCATTATTATTAACTCAGCAACTCATATTCATACCCAGTAACTCACAATTAAACCTAACTCAACAATTCAGAATTAAACAAGACCATTAGAAAATTAACAACAACATTATTCCTTTCTCATAATCAGCAATAATATTTCAGAAAACAAAAAATGCAATAATCAACAGTAATTAACCTAGAATTCAGAACAAAATAACAACAATCCATCTCTATTAACAACAATGAACAATGAATAAAATTAACGCAGAAAACAACAATCAACAATAACATCATTAAATCCAGAAAAACAATTAACTCCTAAAAATAAAACTGAAGAAGCAGTGTAGGATAGAGGCTTACAAACTCAGACATTCACAGTAACTAGGTAGAAATTAACAAACTCAGTATCAGAAAAGTAGAAAACTAAATAAAAATTATAAAACAAGCAAAATTAAATTGAAACCCGACGGTAAATGAGGAAGCCAAGTGACGACAGCAGAGGAGGGAGAGTGAGTTCGGATAGAGAGCAACAGACAGCTCGAAGAGGGATGTTGGCCTCGAATACACACAGAGAGAACTCAAAGAGATGACGACCGACTAAGCAACCTTCGTGACAGTAACACCACTAGGTCAACGCGTCCTAAACTATGATTACAATAGATAAAGAAAAAATTATTCGCACTCAAATATTAATTCATATACCTATTGTATTAATTCTAGTACTTATTTTCATGAGTACTTCATGCCATTGGACTAGCATAAGTTATTGAATTTCCATATAAAAATCTAGATTGAAAACTGAATTTTCAAAAAAATCAAATTTAAAATCGTTTTATAACTAAATATTTATCTCAACATTAGTATAATAGTATGAGTTATGAAATTTCCAAAGGGAGGAATGTTTTATTGAATTCCTTGAAGTGTTCCTAAATTTTTTTAATAATTTGATAAATTTTAGTATTTTTTTATTAGGAGTACACATAAATTGATTAATTTCTTTTACTGGAAGTGCATGTGAGTAAATATTTTTTGTTTTGTTATTTGTTAAAATGTTCCTAGATTTTTTTTATCATAATAAGTTGATCAATTTTTTTTCTTTTGAGAATACTTATTAATACAATTAACTAATCATACTACTTAAAATGCAAATAATCATTTAACCTTACACTTTAGAACAAAGTTCTTCTGTAGTTCAGATAAATAATACTAATGAAGGTGGTAATATTATAATATTTTTAAAGGATTTATATTATATAAAATAGTGGGTTTAATTGTTTAAAGTGTTTGATGCAAAAGATTTTTTTTAATCTCAACAATGATCTTTGGTGTGGTTCCTCTACGCCTAGGACACCAGAATATCGAACTATGAATGAAGAAAGGCATGAGATAAAAGCATATTGGCTATTCATTGTGAGGCCCTAATTCTTGACTGGAGGGGACACCAAAGGCCTCTTCCCTTCCATCCCTTGGATACATAGAGGGGGCAGAGCTTTTGGTTTTTTCATGTTGTCAAAGAGTTGAATAATGAAAATAGATGGCGAGTGCTTGATCGAATTGATCGGGTCATGTAGGAACAAGGTTCAAGTCTACCGGTCTGTTAGGATGCCTCAGCCGCATACATCACTGCACTTCCACTTGACACCTATCGTTAATGAGAAACGGCTCGTCTCGCCGTGACCTTCTCTTGAATTCTCAAAGCTTCTTTTGCTCCATCCCCACAGGGGCAAAGAACCCATTGCTATCTCGGCTGTGCTACTGGAGGCTCTAGGGAAGTCGGAATAGGAGATCACTCATCTTGGGGTGGGCTTACTACTTAGATGCTTTCAGCAGTTATTCGCTCCGCACTTGGCTACCCAGCGTTTACGGTGGGTACGATAATTGGCACACCAGAGGTGCGTCCTTCCCAGTCCTCTCGTACTAGGGAAAGGTCCTTTCAATGCTCTAACGCCCACACCGGATATGGACCGAACTGTCTCACGACGTTCTGAACCCAGCTCAGATACCGCTTTAATAAGCAAACAGCCCAACCCTTGGAACATACTACAGCCCCAGGTGGCGAAGAGCCGACATTGAGGTGCCAAACCTTCCCGTCGATGTGAGCTCTTGGGGAAGATCAGCCTGTTATCACTAGAGTAACTTTTATCCACTGAGCGACGGCCCTTCCACTCGGCACTGTCGAATCACTAAGGCTGACTTTCGTCCGTGCTCGACGGGTGGGTCTTCCAGTCAAGCTCCCTTCTGCCTTTGCACTCAAGGGCCAATCTCTGTCTGGCCCGAGGAAACCTTTTCACGTGATAAGCGGATAATTTATACGCTTTTTGGTATTGTTTTTAAGTAGTTTTTAGTAGGATCTAGCTACTTTTAGGGGTATTTTCATTAGTTTTTATGCTAAATTCACATTTCTGGACTTTACTATGAGTTTGTGTGTTTTTCTGTGATTTCAGGTATTTTCTGGCTGAAATTGAGGGACCTGAGCAAAACTCTGATAAGAAGGCTGACAAAGGACTGCTGATGATGTTGGATTCTGACCTCTCTGCACTCGAAATGGATTTTCTAGAGCTACAAAACTCCAAATAGCGCGCTCTCAACGGCGTTGGAAAGTAGACATCCAGAGCTTTCCATCAATATATAATAGTTCATACTTAATTAGAGATTAGACGATGCAAACTGGCACTTAACGCCAGTTCCATGCTGCATTCTGGAGTCAAACGCCAGAAACACGTCACAAATCAGAGTTAAACGCCAAAAATATGTTACAACTTGGCGTTTAACTCCAAAAGAAGCCTCTGTACGTGCAAAGCTCAAGCTCAGCACAAGCACACACCAAGTGGTTCCTAGAAGTGGATTTCTGCATCAATTACCTATTTTTGTAAACCCTAGTAGCTAGTTTAGTATAAATAGGACATTTTACTATTGTATTAGACATCTTGGTTACATATTGGTTCCATCTTGATTTTCGTCTTTTATCTAAAATCCATCTTTGGACATTTGGTTCTTAGACTTTGGGGGCTGGCCATTCGGCCATGCCTGAACCTTGATCACTTATGTATTTTCAACAGTGGAGTTTCTACACACCATAGATTAAGGGTGTGGAGCTCTGCTGTACCTCGAGTTTTAATGCAATTACTACTACTTTCTATTCAATTCAGTTTATTCCTGTTCTAAGATATTCGTTGCACTTCAACATTATGAATGTGATGATCCGTGTCACTCATCATCATTCTCACCTATGAACGCGTGACTGACAACCACTTCCGTTCTACCTTAGACCGAACGCATATCTCTTGGATTTCTTAATCAGAATCTTCGTGTTATAAGCTAGAATTGATGGCGGCATTCATGAGAATCTGGAAAGTCTAAACCTTGTCTGTGGTATTCCGAGTAGGATTCAGGGATTGAATGACTGTGACGAGCTTCAAACTCGCGATTGTTGGGCGTGATGACAAACGCAAAAGAATCAATGGATTCTATTCCGGCATGATCGAGAACCGACAGATGATTAGCCGAGCTGTGACAAGAGCATTTGGACCTTTTTCACTGAGAGGATGGGATGTAGCCATTGACAACGGTGATGCCCTACATACAGCTTGCCATGGAAAGGAGTAAGAAGGATTGAAAGTATGAAAGCAGTATGTTGCAGAGATTCAATAAGGACACAGCATCTCCATACACTTATCTGAAATTCTTACCAATGATTTACATAAGTATTTCTATCTTTATTTTCTGTTTATTTATTATTATTATTCGAAAACTCCATAACCATTTATTATTCGGCTAACTGAGAATTACAAGATGACCATAGCTTGCTTCATACCAACAATCTCTATGGGATCGACCCTTACACACGTAAGGTTTATTACTTGTACGACCCAGTACACTTGCTGGTTAGTTGTGCGAAGTTGTGAAGAAAGTGCTGAGTTATAAACGCGCATACCAAGTTGAGCGCCATTGATAGAGATCACAATTTCGTGCACCAAGTTTTTGGCGCCGTTGCCGGGGATTGTTCAAGTTTGGACAATTGATGGTTAATCTTGTTGCTCAGATTAGGTAATTTTCTTTTCATTTATTTTCAAAAAAAATTTTCAAAAATCTTTCAAAAAAATTTTCCCTTTTGTTTTCGAAAATTATTCAAAATTTTTAAGAATGAATTCTAGAGTTTCATGGTAACATGTTGAAACCTGGCTGGCTGTAAAGCCATGTCCAACTTCTTTTGGATTGAGGCTTCCACTTGTCAACATAAAGGGCATGTATATAGAGTTGGATGAAGTATCAACTGTTGCATGCCTGATTTATATCCTAAAGCTGGCTGGCTATCAAGCCATGTCCAACTCCTGGATCAGAGCTTTAGGCTAACATTGAAAGATTCCTGGAATTCTTATTAAAAATTTTGAATTTCTTATTTTCTTCTTCCTATAAAATTTCAAAAAAAATCCAAAAAATTTATAAAATCATAAAAATAAAAAATATTTTGTGTTTCTTGTTTGAGTCTAGAGTCAAATTTTTAAGTTTGGTGTCAATTGCATGTTCATCTTTTTCTTGTAATTTTCGAAAATTCATGCATGTGTCCTTCATGATCTTCAAGTTGTTCTTGGTAAGTCTTCTTGTTTGATCTTGATATTTTCTTCTTTTGTGTTTTTTGTTGTTTTTCATATGCATTTTTGCATTCATAGTGTCTAAGCATTGAAAATTTATAAGTTTGGTGTCTTGCATGTTTTTCTTTTCTTGAAAATTTTTCAAAAGTAAGTCTTGATGTTCATCTTGACATTCAAAGTGTTCTTGGTGTTCATCTTGACATTCATAGTGTTCTTGCATGCATCATTGGTTTTGATCCAAAATTTTCATGTTTTGGGTCATATTGGTGTTTCTCTCTCTCCTCATTAAAAATTCAAAAAAATAAAAAAATATCTTTTCCTTATTTTTCTCAAAATTTCGAAATTTTGAGTTGTATCTTTAAATTCTAGAATTATATCTTTTAGTTTCTTATTAGTCAAGTAATCAAATTTTAATTTTAAAAATCAATTCTTTTTCAAAATATCTTTTCTATCATATCTTTTTCAAAATTTTATCTTTTTCAAAAATTTGACTTTAAAATATCTTTTCTAACTTCTTTTCTTTTCAAAATTAAATTTCAAATCTTTTTCAACTAACTCATTGACTTTTTGTTTGTTTCTTATCTTTTTCAAAACCACCTAACTACTTTTCTCTTTCTAATTTTCGAAAATTCCTCACCCCTTTTCAAAATTTTCTTAATTAACTAATTATTTCAAATTTTAATTTTAATTTTATTTCTTCCTTTAATTTTCGAAAATCACTAACTTATTTTTCAAAATTAATTTTCGAAAACTCCTCTCTCTCATCTTCTTCTATTTATTTATTTATTTACTAACACTTCTTTTCATCTCAAGAATTCGAACCTATCTTCACCCTTGTGTTTGGATCCTTAACTTTTCCTTCTTCTATTCTTTTCTTCTTCTACTAACATAAAGGAATCTCTCTACTGTGGTAAAGAGGATCCCTATTATTATTTTCTGTTCCCTTCTTTTTCATATGAACAGGAGCAAGCACAAGAATATTCTTGTTGAAGCAGATCCTGAACCTGAAAGGACTCTGAAAAGGAAACTAAGAGAAGCTAAACTACAACAATCCAAAGACAACCTTACAAAAATTTTCAAAAAAGAAGAGGAGATGGCAGCCAAAAATAATAATGCAAGGAGGATGCTTGGTGATTATACTACACCTACTTCCAAGTTTGATGGAAGAAGCATCTCAATCCCTGCCATTGGAGCAAACAATTTTGAGCTGAAACCTCAACTAGTTGCTCTAATGCAACAGAATTGCAAGTTCTATGGACTTCCATCAGAAGATACCTACCAGTTTTTAATTGAGTTCTTGCAGATCTGTGAGACTGTTAAGACTAATGGAGTAGATCCTGAAGTCTACAGGCTCATGCTTTTTCCTTTTGCTGTAAGAGACAGAGCTAGAACATGGTTGGATTCACAACCTAAAGATAGCCTGGACTCATGGGATGAGCTGGTCACGGCCTTCTTGGCTAAGTTCTTTCCTCCTCAAAAGTTGAGCAAGCTTAGAGTGGATGTTCAGACCTTTAAACAAAAAGATGGTGAATCCCTCTATGAAGCTTGGAAAAGATACAAACAAATGACCAAAAGGTGTCTTTCTGATATGCTTTCAGAGTGGACCATTCTGGATATATTCTATTATGGTCTATCTGAGTTCTCCAAGATATCACTGGACCATTTTGCAGGTGGATCCATTCACCTGAAGGAAACGCCTGCAGAAGCTTAAGAACTCATTGACATGGTTGCAAATAACCAGTTCATGTACACTTCTGAGAGGAAGGGAGTTCTTGAAAATGATGCTCTGAATGCCATATTGGCTCAGAACAAAATGTTGACTCAGCAAGTCAACATGATTTCTCAAAGTCAGAATGGATGGCAAAATGCATCCAACAGTACTAAAGAGGCATCTTCTGAAGAAGAAGCTTATGATCCTGAGAACCCTGCAATAGCAGAGGTAAATTACATGGGTGAACCTTATGAAAATACCTATAATTCATCATGGAGAAATCATCCAAATTTCTCATGGAAGGATCAACAAAAACCTCAACAAGGCTTTAATAATGGTGGAAGAAATAGGCTCAGTAATAGCAAGCCTTTTCCATCATCTTCTCAGCAACAGACAGAGAATTCTGAGCAGAGCACCTCTAACTTAGCAAACATAGTCTCTGATCTGTCTAAGGCCACTTTAAGTTTCATGAGTGAAACAAGATCCTCCATCAGAAATTTGAAGGCACAAGTGGGCCAGCTGAGTAAGAAAGTCACTAAAACTCCTCCTAGTACTCTCCCAAGCAATACTGAAGAGAATCCAAAAAGAGAGTGCAAGGTCATTGATATAATCAACATGGCCGAACCTAGAGAGGAATGAGAGGACGTGAATCCTAATGAGGAAGACCTCATGGGACGTCTCTCAAGCAAGAAGGAGTTCCCTATAGAGGACCCAAAGGAATCTGAAGGTCATATAGAGACCATAGAGATCCCATTAAACCTCCTTCTGCCATTCATGAGCTCTGAAGACTATTCTTCCTCTGAAGAAGATGAAGATGTAACTGGAGAGCAAGTTGCTCAATATCTGGGAGCCATCATGAAGCTGAATGCCAAGTTGTTTGGTAATGAGACTTGGGAAGGTGAAGCTCCCTTGCTCATTAGTGAACTAGATATATGGGTTCAGTAAACTTTACCTCAAAAGAAACAAGATCCTGGTAAATTCTTAATACCTTGTACCATAGGCACCATGACCTTTGAGAAGGCTCTATGTGACCTGGGGTCAGGCATAAATCTTATGCCACTCTCTGTAATGGAGAATCTGGGGATCATTGAGGTACAACCTGCTATATTCTCATTACAAATGGAAGACAAGTCAGTAAGACAAGCTTATGGATTGGTAGAGGACGTGCTAGTGAAGGTTAAAGGCCTTTACATCCCTACTGATTTCATAATCTTAGACACTAGGAAGGAGGAGGATGAATGCATCATCCTTGGAAGACCTTTCCTAGCCACAGCAGGAGCTGTAATAGATGTTAACAGAGGAGAATTAGTCCTTCAATTGAATGGGGACTACCTTGTGTTTAAGACCTAAGGGTGTTCTTCTGTATACATGCAGAGGAAGCATGAAAAGCTTCTCTCAGTACAGAGTCAAACAAAGCCCCCACAATCAAACTCTAAGTTTGGTGTTGGGAGGCCACAGCCAAACTCCAAGTTTGGTGTTAAATCCCCACATCCAAACTCTAAGTTTGGTGTTGGGAGTCTACAACATTGACCTGATCACCTGTGAGGCTCCATGAGAGCCCACTGTCAAGCTATTGACATTAAAGAAGCGCTCATTGGGAGTCAACCCAATTTTTATTTTATCTAATTTTATTTTTCTTTTATTGTTCTTTTATGTTTTATTAGGTTCATGATCATGTGGAGTCACAAAATAAATAATAAAATTAAAAACAGAATTTAAAACGGTAGAAGAAAAAGCAAACCCTGGAGGAAGGGCTTACTGGCGTTTAAACGCCAGTAAGGAGCATCTGGCTGGCATTCAACGCCAGAACAGAGCATAGATCTGGCGTTGAACGCCAGAAACAAGCAGCATCCTGGTGTTTAAACGCCAGGAATACACCCTGAGGAGAGCTGGCGTTCAACGCCAGAAACATGCTGCAAATGGGCGTTGAACGCCCAAAACAAGCATGAAGCTGGCATTCAACGCCAGAAGCAAGCATCAATCTGGCGTTGAACGCCAGGATTGCATGCAGAGGGCATTTTACACGCCTAATTGGTGCAGGGATGTTAAATCCTTGACACCTCAGGATCTGTGGACCCCACAGGATCACCCCAAGATCTGTAGACCCCATAAACCCCACCTACCTTCAAAATTCAAAATCTCTTTCCCACCCAAACCCACCCTAAATGGCCGAAACTACTCCCTCTCCCTTCACTATATAAACACCTTTATCCTTCTTCATTTTCACACACCACAACCCTCTCTTCTTCACCTTGGCTGAAACCAAACACTTCTCCCTTTCCTCCATATTTTCTTCTTCTTCTTCTTCTTCTTTCTTTTCTTGCTCGAGGGCGAGCAATATTCTAAGTTTAGTGTGGTAAAAGCATAGCTTTTTTGTTTTTTCATAACCACTTATGGCACCTAAGGCCGGAGAAACCTCTAGAAAAGGGAAAGGGAAGACAAAAGCTTCCACCTCCGAGTCATGGGAGATGGAGAGATTCATCTCTAAAGCCCATCAAGACCACTTCTATGAAGTTGTGGCCAAGAAGAAGGTGATCCCTGAGGTCCCTTTCAAGCTCAAGAAAAATGAGTATCCAAAAATCTGACATGAGATTCAAAGAAGAGGTTGGGAAGTTCTGACCAACCCCATTCAACAAGTTGGAATCTTAATGGTTCAAAAGTTCTATGCCAATGCATGGATCACTAGGAACCATGATCAAAGTGTGAACCCAAATCCAAAGAATTATCTTACAATGGTTCAGGGGAAATACTTAGATTTCAGTCCGGAAAATGTTAGGTTGGCATTCAACTTGCCTATGATGCAAGAAGATGCACGCCCCTACACTAGAAGGGTCAACTTTGATCAAAGGTTGGACCAAGTACTTATGGACATATGTGTGGAAGGAGCTCAATGGAAAAGAGACTCCAAAGGCAAGCCGGTGCAATTAAGAAGACTGGACCTCAAGCCTGCGGCTAGAGGATGGTTAGAGTTCATCCAACGCTCCATCATCCCCACTAGCAATCGATCCGAAGTTACTGTGGATCGGGCCATCATGATCCATAGCATCATGATTGGAGAGGAAGTAGAAGTTCATGAACTCATCTTCCTTGAATTCTACAAAATAGCCGAAAAGCCCTCTACCACGGCAAGGCTAGCTTTTCCTCATCTTATTTGCCATCTATGCTACTCAGCTGGAGTTATCATAGAAGGAGACATCCTCATTGAGGAGGACAAGCCCATCACTAAGAAAAAGATGGAGCAAACAAGAGAGCCCACTCATGGATCCCAAGAGACGCATGAGGAAGCTCATCACCAAGGAATCCCGGAGATGCCTCAAGGGATGCACTTTCCTCCCAATAACTATTGGGAACAACTTAACACTTCTCTAGAAGACTTGAGTTACAATATGGATCAATTAAAGGTGGAACATCAAGAGCACTCCATCATTCTCCATGAGATTAGAGAAGATCAAAGAGCAATGAGGGAGGAGCAACAAAGGCAAGGAAGAGACATAGAAGAGCTCAAGGACATCATTGGTCCTTCAAGAAGACGCCACCATCACTAAGGTGGACTCATTCCTTGTTCTTATTTCTCTGTTTTTTCGATTTTTATGCTTAATGTTTATCTATGTTTGTGTCTTTCCTACATGATCATTAGTATTTAGTAACTATGTCTTAAGGCTATGAATAATTCCATAAATCCTTCACCTCTCTTAAATGAAAAATGTTTTAATACAAAAGAACAAGAAGTACATGAGTTTTGAATTTATCCTTGAATTTAGTTTAATTATATTGATGTGGTGACAATACTTTTTGTTTACTGAATGAATGCTTGAACAGTGCATATTTTTTATCTTGTTGTTTATGAATGTTAAAATTGTTATGAAAAAGAAAAATGTTATTGATAATCTGAAAAATCATAAAATTGATTTTTGAAGCAAGAAAAAGCAGTGAAGAACAAAGCTTGCGAAAAAAAATGGCGAAAAAAATAGAGAAAGAAAAAGAAAAAGCAAGTAGAAAAAGCCAATAGCCCTTAAAATCAAAAGGCAAAGGTAAAAAGGATCCAAGGCTTTGAGCATCAATGGATAGGAGGGCCCAAGGAAATAAAATCCAGGCCTAAGTGGCTAAATCAAGCTGTCCCTAACCATGTGCTTGTGGCATGCAGGTCCAAGTGAAAAGCTTAAGACTGAGTGGTTAAAGTCGTGATCCAAAGAAAAAAGAGTGTGCTTAAGAGCTCTGGACACCTCTAACTGGGGACTTTAGCAAAGCTGAGTCACAATCTGAAAAGGTTCACCCAGTCATATGTCTGTGGCATTTATGAATCTGGTGGTAATACTGGAAAACAAAGTGCTTAGGGCCACGGCCAAGACTCATAAAAGTATATGTGTTCAAGAATCAACATACTTAACTAGGAGAATCAATTAACACTATCTGAACTCTGAGTTCCTATAGAAGCCAATCATTCTAAGTTTCAAAGGATAAAATGAGATGCCAAAACTGTTCAGAAGCAAAAAGCTACTAGTCCCACTTATCTAATTAAAACTAATATTCATTGATATTTTGAGATTTATAGTATATTCTCTTCTTTTTATCTTATTTGATTTTCAGTTGCTTAGGGACAAGCAACAATTTAAGTTTGGTGTTGTGATGAGCGGATGATTTATACGTTTTTTGGCATTATTTTTAGGTAGTTTTTAGTTGGATCTAGCTACTTTTAGGGATGTTTTCATTAGTTTTTATGCTAAATTCACATTTTTTGACTTTACTATGAGTTTGTGTGTTTTTCTGTGATTTCAGGTATTTTCTGGCTGAAATTGAGGGACCTGAGTAAAACTCTGATAAGAAGGCTGACAAAGGACTACTGATGCTGTTGGATTCTAACCTCCCTGTACTCGAAATAGATTTTCTGGAGCTACAGAACTCCAAATGGCATGCTCTCAACGGCGTTGGAAAGTATACAACTAGAGCTTTCCAGCAATATATAATAGTACATACTTTATTCGAGATTAGACGATGCAAACTGGCGCTCAACGCCAGTTCCATGCTGTATTCTGGAGTCAAACGCCAGAAACACATCACAAACCAGAGTTAAACGCCAAAAATACGTTACAACTTGGCGTTTAACTCCAAAAGAAGCCTCTGCACGTGTAAAGCTCAAGCTCAGCCCAATCACACACCAAGTGGACCCCGGAAGTGGATTTCTGCATCAATTACATATTTTTGTAAACCCTAGTAGCTAGTCTAGTATAAATAGGACATTTTACTATTGTATTAGACATCTTGGTTCCATCTTGGTTCCATCTTGGTTCCATATTAGTTTTCGTATTTTATCTAAAATCCATCTTTGGACATTTGGTTCTTAGACTTTGGGGGCTGGCCATTCGGCCATGCCTGAACCTTGATCACTTATGTATTTTCAACGGTGGAGTTTCTGCACACCATAGATTAAGCGTGTGGAGCTCTGCTGTACCACAAGTTTTAATGCAATTACTACTACTTTCTATTCAATTCAGTTTATTCCTGTTCTAAGATATTCATTGCACTTCAACATGATGAATGTGATGACCTGTGACACTCATCATCATTCTCACCTATGAACGTGTGACTGACAACCACTTCTATTCTACCTTAGACCGAACGCATATCTCTTGGATTTCTTAATCAAAATCTTCGTGGTATAAGCTAGAATTGATGGCGGCATTCATGAGAATTCAGAAAGTCTAAACCTTGTCTGTGGTATTCCGAGTAGGATTCAGGGATTGAATGACTGTGACGAGCTTCAAACTCGCGATTGTTGGGCGTGATGACAAATGCAAAAGAAATAATGGATTCTATTCCGGCATGATTGAGAACTGACAGATGATTAGCCGTGCTGTGACAAGAGCATTTGGACCTTTTTCACTGAGAGGATGTGATGTAGCCATTGACAACGGTGATTCCCTACATACAGCTTGCCATGGAAAGGAGTAAGAAGGATTGAAAGTATGAAAGCAGTATGTTGCAGAGATTCAATAAGGACACATCATCTCCATACACTTATCTGAAATTCTTACCAATGATTTACATAAGTATTTCTATCTTTATTTTCTGTTTATTTATTATTATTATTCGAAAACTCCATAACCATTTATTATTCACCTAACTGAGAATTACAAGATGAACATAGCTTACTTCATACCAACAATCTCCGTAAAATCGACCCTTACTCACGTAAGGTTTATTACTTGGACGACCCAGTGCACTTGCTGGTTAGTTGTGTGAAGTTGTGAAGAAAGTGCTGAGTTATAAACGTGCATACCAAGTTGAGCGCCATTGTTAGAGATCACAATTTCGTGCACCAACGGCTCCATTACCTTTTGGGAGGCCTACGCCCCATAGAAACTATCTACTTGAGACTGTCTCTTGGCTCGTAGGTCCTGGCACAAGATTTGAATTCTAGCTCTTCTAGAGTGGTATCTCACTGGTGGCTCAACGAAACATGCCTTATAAGGGTGTAGATACCACTCCCTAGCATGACGGGTTTTGACGAGTGAGTGTGGGGGGTCTTCGGCTATCATCCCTATCGTCAAAGGCAAAACTGTGAGGCCTTGTGTGCCAAAGTAGACAATATCGTGCTAGTGGGTGGTCTGGACTGTTACAGATGGTATCAGAGCCTGGTTTCCCAGATCAATGTGCCAGTGAGGACGCTGGGCTCCCTTAGGGGGGTGGATTGTAAGGTCTCACATCGGTTGGGAAGGAGAACGAAGCATGCCTTATAAAGGTGTGGATACCTTTCCCTAGCATGACGCATTTTGACGAGTGAGTGTACGGGGTTTCGGCTATCATCCCTATCGTCAAAGGTAAAACTGTGAGGTATTGTGTGCCAAAGCGGACAATATCGTACTAGCAGGTGGTCTGGATTGTTACAGATGGTATCAGAGCCTGGTTGCCCGGATCAATATGCCAGCGAGGGGCGCTGGGCTCCTTTAGGGGGGTGGATTGTAAGGTCCCACATCGGTTTGAGAGGGGAACGAAGCATGCCTTATAAAGGTGTAGATACATCTCCCTAGCATGACGTGTTTTGACGAGTGAGTGTGGGGGGGCTTTGGCTATCATCCCTATCATCAAAGGCAAAACCGTGAGGCCTTGTGTGCCAAAGCGGACAATATCGTGCTAGCGGGTGGAATGTTACAGGTGGAGATAGTCCGCATCTTCACAGACATGTCGTTCACCAGGGCTTCGGTCGCCGACTCCCCTTTCATCAGGTCACCAACTTCCTTGACCTTCCAACACCGAGCAGGCGTCAGCCCCCATACATGGTCTTACGACTTTTCGGAGACCTGTGTTTATGGTATACAGTCGTTCGGGCCTGGCCACTGCGACCCCCTTTGTGAGGGGGCATCCCTTCTCTCGAAGTTACGGGGCCATTTTGTCGAGTTCCTTAGAGAGAGTTGTCTCTCGCCCCTAGGTATTCTCTACTTACCCACCGGTGTCAGTTTCAGGTACAGGTATCCTTTTGTTGAAGGTCGTTCGAGCATTTCCTGGGAGTATGGCATGGGTTACTTCAGCGCCATAGCACCTGGTACTCGAACATTGGCTCGAGGCATTTTCTCTACCCCTTCTTACCCTGAAAAGCAGGGGCACCTTGCGTCCTTAAACCGATAACCATCTTTCGACTAACCAAGCCTCTTCCATCCTTTGGGACCAATAAGGGGTAGTACAGGAATATTCACCTATTGTCTATTGACTACGCCTTTTGGCTTGATCTTAGGCCCTGACTCACCCTCCGTGGATGAACCTTACGGAGAAACCCTTAGGATTTTGAGGCATTGGATTCTCACCAACGTTTGCATTAATCAAGCAGAAATTCTCGCTTTCGCTTCGGCCACCGCTGCTCGCGCGGGTCCTTTCCTCTAAGGCGGAACGCTCCCCTACCGATTCATTTATACATCCCACAGCTTTGGTAAATCGCTTAGCCCTGTTCATCTTCGGCACAAGAGCGCCGATCAGTGAGCTATTACGTACTCTTTCAAGGGTGGCTGCTTCTAGGCAAACCTTCTGGCTGTCGCTGCACCCCTACCTCCTTTATCACTGAGCGGTCATTTAGGGGCCTTAGCTAGTGATCCAGGTTGTTTCCCTCTCGACGATGAAGCTTATCCCCTATCGTCTCACTGGCCAACCTTGACCTTTGTTATTTTGAGGTCATATCTAGTATTCAGAGTTTGCCTCGATTTGGTACCGTTCTCGCGGCCCACACCGAAACAGTGCTTTACCCCCTAAATGTCCAGTCAACTGCTGCACCTCAATGCATTTCTGGGAGAACCATCTAGCTCTGGATTCGAGTGGTATTTCACCCCTAACCACAACTCATCCGCTGATTCTTCAACATCAGTCGGTTCGGACCTCCACTTAGTTTCACCCAAGCTTCATCCTGGTCATAGATAGATCACCTAGGTTCGGGTCCATAAGTAGTGACAATTGCCTTATGAAGACTCGCTTTCGCTACGGCTCCGGTGGTTTCCCTTAACCAAGCCACTACCTATGAGTCGCCGGCTCATTCTTCAATAGGCACGCGATTAGAGCCTGGGCTGGGCTCCTCCCATTGCTTGGAAGCTTACAGTTTCATGTTCTATTTCACTCTCCGATGGGGGTTCTTTTCACCCTTCCCTCATGGTACTACTTCACTATCGGTCACCCAGGAGTATTTAGCCTTGCAAGGTGGTCCTTGCTGATTCACACGGGATTCCACGTGCCCCATGCTACTCGGATCAGAGCGTAAGCTAGTGATGCTTTCGGCTACTGGACTTTCGCCATCTAGGGTGCAGCACTCCACCGCTTCGCCTAGCAGCACGACGCTTGTATAGCTCTCCCACAACCCCGTTTTCACGATTTAGGCTGCTCCCATTTCGCTCGCCGCTACTATGGGAATCACTTTTGCTTCCTTTTCCTCTGGCTACTAAGATGTTTCAGTTGGCTAGGTTGTCTCTTGCCTGCCCGTGGATTCAGCAGCAGTTCGAAAGGTTGACTTATTCAGAAATCTCCAGATCTACGCTTATTTTCAACTCCCAGAAGAATTTTGTCAGTTACTACGCCCTTCCTCGTCTCTGGGTGCCTAGGTATCCACCATAAGCTTTTCCTCATTTGAACCTCGCCCTTAACTTGAAGGCTATGCCATCCTATAATGCTACTACATGGAAGGATCTTATCAACGTCCATGAATAATAAATCATAGCATAGATCAAACTGCCAAATCGGAAAAATTGGGTGCTATCAAAGTTGTAAGATTCAGAACTTTTGAAAAGTTATTATAAACTAATTTTAAATTATATATATTTGTTTATAATTTTAAGTTCATAAATTATTTTATTAAAGATAATTAAAGGTAGTTTTGATTAATTGGATTCGAAATAAATTAAGATTTTTATTCAAACTCTATAATTTTGAATTATCTTCCTATTTACAATTTAAAGTCTTGGAAATTCAAAAAATAATGATATTTGGCTATTTAAATTAGAATTTTATCTAATTTTATAATTATTGAACTATTTTCTATATTTAAATTATAAAATTAGTAGTTGTAAAATAATAAAATTTTTATATGATATTATTTGTATAAATAAATACTTTAGGTTTTGAAAATAAAAAAATTAATTATATTGTATTATATTTTCAATTAGAGCATTTGATTGAGATTAATTAGTATTTTGATACAACAAATAATATTTTTAACTAGTTTTAAGGATTAAATTAGATTTCAAATTAATTCTCTATAACCCGTAATTTTTATTAAAATTACCAAAAGCACCTTTATACCTAATTTTACCCAAAACAAACCATACTCTAACCAAATTGAACCCTAACTCCTCTAATTCAAGCAGCATCCGCAGCTCCCACTATCCTAGACACACACACGCAGAAACAAAAGGAAAAGAAAGAAAGAACGAAACGAAGAAAGGCAAAGGGAAACGGGGAAGGGAGATCCAAGGGAGTAGAGTGCCGGTGGAGGAGGGAGGAGCTCGCGCCATCATCGTGGACCGCCGCTGCCACTATGTCCTACTACTTGCGCTGCCGCCGTTGTCTAGGAGGCTGCCGCTTCTGTTCACTGTCGCCGTTTGTCCTCACCACGTTGCCGTCGTCCTTGAAGTTCACGAAGAGAGAGACTGACGGAAAAGGGTGGCGCGCACGAGAGAGAAAGAAGCTGCCTCTGCGCGGTCGTAGACAAGCTCAGCCGCCTCGCCTTTGACGCTGCCGAGGGTTAGCCACTGGTGAGAAGGCACCGTCACGTTAGGAGAGAGGGGGAACCCGTTCCCAGCCACCGCCGCTTCTGTCGCTCGAGACCCGCTGCCGTAGCCGAAAAAACACTGCCGGTAAGGTTTAAGTATTGGGTTTCATTTCTTTTGAGTTTCTGGAAGCGTTATAATCATTGCATGTTTGTTTCAGTTGCCGTCGCCGGAGTCCAGTCGCCGCTGTTGCTTGGGGTGATTGCCGGAGTTGCCGCCAAACCAGTTTAGAGTTCGTCGTTGCTTCATTTTGTCATTACAATAAGTATTTTTTTTTTCAGAGACCCCGCGTTTGCGTTCTATTATGTGTATTAAAGTATTTGCGATGTTAATGGTCTTAGGAATTAGAAACCGAATTTGCATGTGACGTTTAAGGCTGTTTTGCTATTGAGAAAACAAGCGGAGCTGAGGTTTTGGTTGCAGTCGATTCGGGTCGAGACGAAAGGAGTTTAGTTGACGCGTTTGGGTTGTAGTTTCAATGTGTCGAGGTAGGGGCTTTTTTCAGAAAACTAAACTTTAAAATTCGGAGTTGCTATATATGGATATTGATGTGAGTATTGTAATTTGTATTGAAAGTATGGATGTATGTTTGGAAAAATACGAGTTAAATTCAAACAGGCTCATATTTTAGTATTAAATATTTTAAGAGTCGTCGTAATATCCGAACTATCAGAGTGGCGCAGGCGGAAGTGTGACATTTTGATAGTTAGGGTGTTACATTAGATTTTTAATGGTAAATAATCGGGTTTTGAAAGTATGTATAAGACGGTTATTAATCACTGTACTTTAAAAGGAATTTTATTTTCACGTATCTTATTATAGTCATTCTCTAACCCTATAGTGAGAACCAACAAGGACGACGTTCTCACTCCCCTATAGGTCTTCTCTTTTTCAAGTTATGGACGACGAGGTTCGAAAGAACTTAGATATTCCTCTTCTGTTTAAAAGATGTTTTGTGTTGTATTAGTTACTTTTTCTCTCGCCTTTATCTTTGCATGTTTGTTTAAGAGGGATAGGATCTTGATTATGTAATGCGTGCTTGTAAAACTAATATTATGTAATTTGTATTGAAAGTATGGATGTATGTTTGGAAAAATACGGGTTAAATTCAAACAGGCTCATATTTTAGTATTAAATATTTTAAAAATCGTCGTAATATCAG
Source organism: Arachis duranensis (assembly GCF_000817695.3). NCBI lineage: Eukaryota > Viridiplantae > Streptophyta > Magnoliopsida > Fabales > Fabaceae > Arachis > Arachis duranensis. Next base: position 104,652,557 of record NC_029772.3, on the reverse strand, counting down.
AGCTATCAGAGTGGCGCAACCCAAAAGCATGACATTTTGATAGTTAGGGTGTTACACAAATCCATTATACAAAAATTGAATCAATATTTAAATTTACCTCTAAAATTTATTTTGAGTCTTAAATTATTACTTCAAATTTTAGTGGTCTCAATTTGAACTTTGAATTTTTATTTATGAATAATTTTATTGCTAAAATTGAAAAACACAAATCAAATTAGTGCGTAAAATAATTTCTTTCATTTTTATTTGATAAATTCAAAATTATTAATATTGTTTAAATCCATTAGCTTCTTTTTTATTTTTCGTATAGTGCATAAATACAAAACTTTTGGTAAATTTTTTTTAAGATAATATAATTTTTATAATAATTTAATATAAGTTTTAGAATATTTAATTATATTATTTCAATAAGATAAATATATGACTAACTAAAATATCTATTTTTTATTTTAGTCTAATTAACTAATTAATAATTTTAAATTTATAAAACAAAAAATAGAGAAATTATTTTATGAACTAATTTGACTCACATTTTTTAACTCTAGGAGCCATTTTTTTTGTTTTTTATAATATCTCCCAATCCGACAAGTTAAAGATTAATTTTTTGTTCTCAGATTTAGTTTGGTCAAACTTTTTAAAAAGATGTTTATACTTTTTAAAAGTTAAAATTTTTCATTTTATATTTGGTAAATAAAAAAGAGTATATACTATTGTTTGCAGCTTTTTTTAAAGTCAATTTGTATTTTTAAAAATTTAAAAGTTATTTTATCAAAAATAATTGTTGTTGCTTGTGTTTATTAAAAATTATTTTTAATTTAATTTACCAAATATAAATGATACAACTTTATAAAATAAGATTCAAACCTCTAATATTTATTTAAGTAGATTAGTAATTAGACCAACCTAACTTAATTCATTTAAAGACCAATTAAAATCACTTACAACAATATACTTTTTAATTTTCATATGGAAGTATAGTATGTGTTGGACATCGTTATGGAGAAGGGGGTGCTTCACCTGAGTGTGGTGTCAGGTAAACCACAAATCGGATCGTGTGTCTTGTATGATGCTACTCGGACGGTCCGTGTTGTAGGTGAGAAAACGGACTCTCCGACTTGTGCTTCCGCCCCTGCCACTTGTCGCGCTCAGCTGGCTCCCCAAACGGTGCCCTACCCAACATTAAGACCCATACTCACCATCCGTTTTTACTTTACTCTTTTCACCAAACAACACTTATTATCAATTCGTCTTCTTCCTTTCTTTACCCTCCAAACTTGCATGGTGATAGCAAGCTGAAGATGCCAAAGAAAAAAAAATTTAGAGATGTTGATCGTCCTGAACTTCATGTTATACATTATCTCAGTCGGCACTGGATTCGATGGTCCCAGAACATTTGGATCATTAAATAATCCCATAACAAAACATTTTTTTAAGTTTTTTTAACAACTGCGACATAGTCCTTTAACTAATGTTAATTATAAATTAACCCCATATATTTTATTTAATTATAAAAACTATTTTTTATTTTATAAATTATTATTTTATCAATCATCTATTATATTTATTAACAATCAAAAACAAAAACAATAGCGAATTTGAATTTTTATTATGGAGTTTTATTTTCTACTCAAATTTTTAATCATGAGTGATTTTCTTTTTTATATTTACAGTAAATTTTGAATATAAAAAAAATTAGTATTGATCGTTATCTATTTTATTTATTTACAGTCATAATTAAATTTGATATAATTATAGTAAGTTTCTATAATTATAGCAATTTAAACCCAATTCATATATAGCAATAATATTATACATATTTAAACCCGTCGCGTGTGCTTGCCATCGCTGCCCCGTTCTAGAACCGATGTCATTGCGTCTTACTGCTCCGTCACCGCGTCCTTTCGATATTTCGGAACAGCTATTCATTCGATTTTGCTTTCTTCATATGACACTTTTGTCCTCTTCTTCGTTATGTTTTTTCCTCTGTTGATATACTACTGTTAGTTTTGGCTCATTTAAAAATAATTTGGTAAAGTGGTCTTCATTTTCAAGGTCTAAAATACAACATATAACTCTGTATTGATGATCAATGCTGATTTGGAAGAAGTTAAAAAATTTAGACAAAGATTAGAATTTTTGTTGGTTTATTAAAATTATAATTATATTGTAAATATAGCTGTGTATGATTACATCTTCAATATTTTAACGCAAATTTTATTTTGTGTGAATAAAGGATAATAACTATTGAGACAGGGACACCAACACCGGTTGCACACATTAAAAAAAGAGCTCCATATTTAGAGGAAGATGATTTTTTGAATAAGATTTCGTACAAACCAATTTTTGAAATTAGGAATTTTATAGAGGTTTTTATAACTTGATTAGATTCTAAAATTTTCTTATGCCATATTTTTTTATGGAGTGTAATCATTTCGTGACACTGTTTTAATTGATTAAACTACTGAATTTTAGAAAATGATTTGTGTGACCATTGGAGTAGTGAAGAATTTTTGTTCGGAAAAGTCTTGGTGGTACAAGAGTTGCAATGTTTATCTTTTGGCTATGAGAGAAGAAGGAGATGGTTACAAATGTTCTAGGTGTAAAGTTGAATCATAGAATTTTAATCCAAGGTGGGTATTATTTGTGAAATAAACCTTATTCCAGTTTTTATTAAATGAGATTTACGATAATATATTTTTTCTTTATTTATAAGTATTCACTAAATTTAAAGGTTGTTGATGAAGAATCCTATGCATCATTCATCGTGTATGAAACTGATTATAATTAAAAAGATTATGTCTAATTGTTGAGTAGTCCAAGTATAACTGGAGTTAATTTAGTTTATTTGTTTATTAATATAATTGATTGAAAGCATAAATGATAAATAAGACAAGCAAATAATTAGAAAAATAAAATGTTAGTAATTACTTAAGATAGATAACAAAATAAGTTATAAGGTATTACTTTATTTAAATTATTAATAATTAAAAGAATAAAAGGTCAGTAATTATTTTTAAAATAGATATTAAATTTAATTTTATGGTACTAATTTATTTGATTTGTTAATAAAATTTTATAATTTTCAGATTTATATTATCTACTCAATTTATGTATTTTATTCTATTCTACTTTAACAAAAAATTGAGACGTGCATTTTTAATTATTTATTTAAAAAGTATAGTGAAATGAGTTATATCAATTACAATTAATTATCGATAATTGATTGTATTAATTTGTAAGATGAATAAGGTATAATAAATGTTGTGAAATTAATTATAATAAATTAATAATTAATAAATAAAAAACTAAAAAAGACTTTTTTTATTATTTTTTAATGACTACACATTTTTATAATTTTACTTTTCCTCTATCTCTTCTTTTTACGTTTATTTCTTTTAATTTATTGAACTAAATTAATTATGCTAATTATTTGTAAATATTATAAAAATATTTAATAAAAATTGTTAAAAAATAAATATTTTTAAAATATGTCCTTAAGACACAAATTAATTAACTAAATTATTTTTCAATTTAATGTGTTTGATTAATTCAATTGTATTAATTATAACTAATCAATTATGTAATTTGACTTGATTAGGATAAATATTTTATCATTTAATATTTTATTTGATTTATTAAATTACATTAATCATAAATTCAAATATTTAATTTAATTAAAGTAAATATCAAATTATTTTAAATTTTATTTGTTTGATTCATTAAACCAAATTAATTATAACTAATTTATTATTTAATTTGATCGAGATAAATATTAAACTATTTAATAAATAATATATAAAGCAATAAAATTAATAAACTCAATTGATTCAATTTATTATCTTATTATTTTATATATTCCTTTTCTTTTTCCCTATTTTGTACTTCAGGTAAAATATTTATAATTTTTTATTTTTGTTTTTTCATCTTAATTTTGCTACTATTTTTTATGATTTTGTTTTATATTAATTCTTTTTTTATTTATTTTGATTAATAATTCTTAAGGGTATTATTATTTTATTTAAAGATGATTAAAATTTTTGTAATATTTTTATTTTTAATAAGATCGTATTTTAATTTTTCTCTTTCATCCTTTCTATTAATTAATTATATTAATTTTTTATTACAATATATTTTTTATTTACTCCACACATTATTTTTTCTATCTTCTTTCACTATTTTTAATTGCTCTTTTTACTTTATTTTTAATTATTTATTTTACTTTTACTTCTCATATATAGATTTATTATAATTCATCACAGGTTCTTTTTGAATTTAAGTAATTTTTTAGGTTATATTTTATCATTAATGCTTTTATTTTGTTTAGTGTATTTTTTTTAGTCTGTGTTTAATATAACAATCTGTAAATATCTATTCTATTATACAAAAATAAAATTTCTGCTGTTAATAATAAAACTGTCGTGACATGTTTGTGATGGTATTTTTCAATTTATTTCTTTTAACTCATTAAATTCAATTTATTATAATTTCTATCAATCAATTAATTGTAATTCAAATTGAATGATTATTTTGTTACGAAATTATTATTTTTTAATTTATTTATGGGTAATACATATAATAATTTTAATCGTAAGTTAAGCTATTTTATATTAAATGACTTATATAATAGTCATCTAATTTATTATCATAAATGCAGAATTAAATAAGTCATTATTAGTTTTGATTAAGAATTAAATGAAAATAAAAGTAATGAAATTAATGAACTCAATTAATTCAATTTATTATCTTATTATTTTATATATCTATTTTCTTTCTCTCTATTTTATACTTCGGGTAAAATATTTATAATTTTTTATTTTTATTTTTTTATCTTAATTTTGCTAATATTTTTCTATAATTTTGTTTTATATTAATTTTTTTATTTATTTTGATTAATAATTCTTATATTATTATTTTATTTAAAGATAATTAAAATTTTTTGTATATTTTTATTTTTAATAAGATCATATTTTGATTTTTCTCTCTCATCTTTTCAATTAATTAATTATATTAATCTTCTATTGCAATATATTTTTATCTACTCCACACATTATCTTTTCTATCTTCTTTTACTATTTTTAATTGCTCTTTTTACTTTATTTTTAATTATTTATTTTACTTTTACTTCTCATGTATAGATTTATTATAATTCATCACAAGTTCTTTTTGAATTTAAGTAATTTTTAGGTTATATTTTACCATTGATGTTTTTATTTTGTTTAGTGTATTTTTTTAGTCTGTGTTTAATATAATAATCTGTAAATATCTATTCTATTATATAAAAATTAAATTTTTGCAGTTAATGATAAAACTGTCGTGACATGTTTCTGATGGTATTGTTCAATTTATTTCTTTTAACTCATTAAATTCAATTTATTATAATAAATTAATTATATCAACTAATTGATTTGGTTCATTATTTAAATATTATACAATTTATTATAATTTCTATCAATCAATTAATTGTAATTCAAATTGAATGATTATTTTGTTACGAAATTATTATTTTCTAATCTATTTATGGGCAATATATATAATAATTTTAATTATAAATTAAGCTATTTTATATTAAATGACTTATATAATGGTCATCTAATTTATTATCATAAATGCTGAATTAAATAAGTCATTATTACTTTTGATTTAGAATTAAATGAGATTAAAATCAGAGATACTATTTTATTTGGCCTTTAGGGTTTAATGGGTGTCACACTCAAATATAAATAGTGACTTCTGAATTTTGGTCTCCAACACATCAAAACCACCTCCGTAACTCTTTTTCCATAAAAAGAATTGTGATTCAACTCTATCAGGGATACAGAAAGTTTTCAAAGAACAAGTGAACAGTCTAAATTTGCACAAATTCTAAATGTTCAAACTTACGATATTGTTTCAGTTAGTTGTCCTTACGAGAATGACTTTAATCTATACGTGTTTAAGGACTAGAATATATTGAATATTATTTAAGTAATTTATTTCTAATATTGGTATTTGATTAAATTAGTTTTAGAGAAGTTTAAATTATTGTTGACTCGATTTATATATCACGACTATTCTTTTTGAATATATTATTTTTACATTTTTTAATATAAAATTTCTTTTTTTTTTCTGATTTTTAAATTTATTTTCTTTCTTATATATGTGTATCACCTTTTTTTCTCATTTTATATTTCAGCTACAAAATTATTATCAGCTACAAAAATTTTATTCTTCTGTTTATTATTTTTCATACCTAAGAGCTATTAACTACGATTCTATCAACAGTGTTATCTATGGTAGATTATGTAATGAAACAGTTTGAAAAATAAAGGCAAGAATTATAAGGTTATGGAAAATCTCATCCAAATTTGACAAGAACAAGATGACTTACATAGAAATGGTTCTCATGGATGATAAGGTAAGTTGATTATTTTTCAAGATTCTTTCAAAGTGATGCTAGGTCTATTTTATAAATATTTTTTGTTTATATTTTAAGTTTATTTGATAAGTAAACCCTTGCATGAATTAAAAATAGTGCGATTTTATAGATTTATAAGTGCTAGTAGCCTTTATATTTAATTTGTTTTATATTGTGATAATAGCCAATATATTTGTTGGTGAATTTAACTATTACTATATTATTTATGATCACATTCAGTATATATGTGTGATTTATTGAAGAAACTATATTATTAAAATCGATTAATAACTATTTTAGAGTTAATCCAATTAACACTAGATTAAAAAAAATAAACAATGCATAACATGTTACTTTTTTATTAATCAAATTATTATAATTCAAATTAATTTTAAGAAAATAATTTAAAATTATAATGTCAATCTCATTACATGCATAGCACGGTAATTACACTTGTTTAATTTCTATAATGGAATATTTCTTTAAGTAATTAGTAGTATTTGTAAAGTACTATAAAGGAATTTAAAAAATATTCATATATAATATAGTAAATTTGATTTTTACTATGTTTCGAGGATTAAATACTTAAATGTATGTCATAAAGTTATAGCTCAAAGGTCTGGAATTGGAGACTTACTTCTAACTTTGAAAAAAATACTTAAATTTATCATATTTTAAAAATAGTAATATTAGAAAGACAAAAAAAATAGTTAAAACTTTGGTTTATTTTAAAAACGAAAATGCTAGGGTTAAATATTCATATTTCATATTTTTGTTGTAACAATTAATAATAAATTTTGATTGTTTTTGTCTAATTCTTTTTTTACCAAATATTTTTGTTTCAAAAAATACTTTACAATAAGGCCATTTTGTTTTGAAATGTAATTACAATTTTATTTATATCGATTAGAAATGCATCATCAATGTGGTCGCAATTATTGTATAAATGTTGTCGTTGCATATAGCAATTACAATATCTAGTGCATAAATATTAGAATAAACTATTATTTTAATGTCTAAAAATTTATTTTTTAATAAAATAACTCTAAAAGAAGGAATGTCATTTTTGTTCTTGAAAAATAATTTCCATTTAATAAAATACACCAAATATACGAAGACAATAATTGAAAAACTTTTTTTAGAGATTATATTTTAATGTATTATTTGCAAGTTTGCTTAGAAAATAAAATCTTTTCATCTTTCATATTTGATAATATCATGCTAAGTGAATTTCTTTTTGAGTTTCTTTTTACATGAATGGTAAAAATTGAAAATAAAAAAGGTATATATCAAATTTTTCCTCAATTTTTTGCATCTTCTTTCTAAATGGTTTTCTAATAAATATTCTAACAAAATGTTGAATCAAAATTCCATTTTTTTTTTGGATTAGTTGTCAAAAATTGAAAATTTTTAGAACCAACAAAACAATAATTTACCGTCAATATAATGTTATTAGTAGGGGTGGCAAAACGGGTCGAGTCCGTCGGACCAATCCGCTAAACCCGCTAAAAAAGGCGAGTCGGGCTAGGAATTGGAGCCCGCCAAATTAAAAAAATCCGCCAAATTGACGGATTTTGGCGGGGCGGGGCGGGCCGGTCCGCCGGGCCGAAGATTTTTATTTTTCTTTTTTTAATTAAATAAAAGAGTGATCACTATTATAAAATTAATAATTATAGAATTTTTAAACATTTTTTTTTCATTTTTTGTTTTTATTTTTTTGAGTTATTAACTTTATTTATTTTATTTTACAATTTCGTATATATGCTCAAATTATGTGACTTGTTTTTTAAAATAAAGATGATTTTATTGACAAATATTATTTTGAACAATTTTATTGAAGTTAAGAATTAAAAAAATAGTAAAAAAATTATATTATAATTTGACTATTTTTTATTTGTATTTGATTTTTTAATTATTATTTTTTGGTTAATTTTAATGAATTTTATTTTTCAAAAAAAAGAGTCAAACGGACTAGTCCGCTAATCCGCCATAAAGCAGGGCGATTTAGCATTTTAAACCCATTTTAGTTGGCGGGACGGGCCAGTCCATCCCGTTTATGTGACAGGCCTAGGCGGGGCGGGACGGATTGGGCCGGACCGACCGCTTTGCCACCCCTAGTTATTAGTTACAACCGCAACCATGGTAAAATAAGATTTTAGAATAGATAAAATAATACTATTATAAAGCAAAATGTGATTGTACGGTGAGATTAAGCCCTATCACAGCAGAAATTTCAGGTTTTGAATTAGAAAGCAGAATTTAATTTAAAGAACACAATTAAAGACTTATCATGATTCCCATATCCATATCAAATTAATTTAGATAGTGATGCAGGATTCAACACCAGTAGTAGTTCTTCTTATGGTACACAATTAAACTAGTTAATACTAATTTCTTAGCTGAAAGACTAAGTTAAAATATTACTCTAATTAAATATATAACGAGTTACATATAATAATAATAATAATAGTCTAGCAGTTCCAAATCCATTCTCTCTGTTTTTTCATCATTATTCATATCCTCATCCTGTATATATGCGTATATGTATATGGTTAAGAAATTAAATAACAATGACTTGAGTGTCATATTTTATAGCTAACTTTAATTTGATTTAAGAGTAAAGTATTTTTTTAGTTTTTAACCGTTTGAGTTAAGTTTTAATTTTGTCTCTAATATTTTTAATGGCTTATTTTTTTATCTCAAAATATCTCAGTTTATTCTATTTTAGTAATTTGATCTAAATTAAAATTTTTCTTCCAAATATACCATTTTTCTCCATTATGATTTTTTTTTTCTAGGTAACGTAGTTATAGTGGTGGTCATAGTAATCTGAGAGTGAAAATCAAAATAATAAAAGAAAGAAAAAAAGTAATAATAAAGGAGAAAAAGGAGTATTTTAAGAAAAAAATGTTTTTAATTTGACCAAAAGACTAAAATAGAATGAAATAAGATGTTTGGGATAAAAATAAAATATTTTAGACATTAGAGACGAAATTAAAACTTAAATCAAACGCTAAAGATTAAGATAATATTTTATTTTTTAATTTAATTTAGAAAGATGATTGAATGTACCTTGTGGTTACTACCATGGGCTTGAGAACCTTGCATGAGGCTTTCACTTCCTGCTTATATATATCAAACCATTCGTTAGGAGACTAATTAAAAGTATATATAAATAAATATGAAGGAGAACCAGAAGAAATTAATATACTTGTAATTGGAACTGCTTTCAAGCATATAAGAAGATAAGAAAACGCAAGAAGAATCACTAGCACACCCAAGGTACGATGTTGAATAGTAGTAGTTCTTGCCATTATTCTTATTAATGAATAATCTCTAATGTTCCCCCCTGCTGCTTCAATTCTAATTTCTTGCTAGCTAGCTACATGGTTCTCAATCTATATATACATGCACAAGCTTAAGCTAATTAAGGTATGTAGTTCTTTTATTTTGTTTTGAGAGCGTGGAAATTGCATCAAAGTTAGTGACATTATTATGTTATTGCGAAAGTCAAAAAGGTGATAGCGACTCATAATTTCTCAACGTGTTTCCACTTTCCACTAGCTAGCTACTCTCTTTTCATTCATGTATGTGAAAACACACAAAGGGAATATTTTTAAATTTGAAGTAGCTAGCACACTACCAAAGTGGAAAGGTGACACGCAAATTAAAATGATGTCGGTGTGGAAATTAAAAAGCCAGTGCAACTTGGTGGAAACTAACACTACTACTGATCCAAATAAAACAAGTCAAGTTCTATTATATTATATTCTAGTGGGAAATATCATTAATTAAACATAATCACCCACATTCCAATGCATATGCACTGCGTTAATATACAATAATAGAGATTACATGCAAGAATATACACCGCATATATAGCTCTAGTAATTAATTAATTCCTTTTGAGCAGAGTCCCATTTTGATTCTAATGGAATTCAAGTTTTCTAGATGATAAGTATTTAATTTTTCTGATGATCCATGGCATACAGTGTGAGAGTATAAAGAAAATGTTATACTATTAAACTATATGTTCTGCACAAAAATAATTACTCCATTATATTAATTAAATAAATTTGTTATGCTATTAGTTTATAAAGTTTAATGGATATATCATAAAAAGTATACTCTCTTTAATTTGTAATGTTGTCAAATTACGGTATTAAAACAGTATGTTAAAGGCAATAAATATCTACAAACGGTCACATCGAAAAGATGTAATAAAAAAAACATAGATGTTTCTCACTGTCACTTAATTAAATATTACTGACTTCATCCTTTGAGTGTCTTTGCAAGTTGTCCTTCCAACCTAGTTCCAATATGATTCAAAGTAAAATCTTCAAAACTCCTTGGCTCATGACCACATGTACGAACATCTAGCGCCGTCTATGAAAAACCTAAAAAGTTGATACCATGGCTGATCGAGAAGTTAAATCTATGTACAAATAATTCCAAATATTCCGTTCAAGGAACAGCGAGATGAGGATCATGAACGTGAGACAGAAATCACCCTCAATCCCAATGAGGGAGAACGTCAGCAAAGTCCCCCAGGTTTCAAACATAGAGAGGTTTAAAACACTAGTGGTTGGCATTTTGTTGGTTTGGGAAAGATTATGTCCATGCGATGCAGGAAATGCGTCATCAAGTACAAGAATTGGAATGACAGCTGGCAGAATGACCGATGTCACATCAATCTCGGTCTCGAAATTAAATAAGAAATCGACGTAATAGTCGTGACAGAAGGATCCTAGAGTGAGTTCATAAATGCCATCAGGAGGATGATTGTCGTTGTTGTTTTCCTTCACCTCAAAGAAATAGGAGAGAGTCTCCTCGATGTGAAGAACAACGTCGTGAGCCAAAAAAGAGGGTAAGGACTGACTCTTGTTCAGCCCAATCTAAAAGGAGATAGACTCCACAAAGGAGACCAAGTCCTAAAAGGCATAGGGATGTCGGGAGCATGTCATCATGAGACATACTCCATTTGCTCCACATGTCCTTTAAGTCCACTTGCCAAAGCACTTTGATAAACGAAACAGACTTGAAGTATGAGGGGAAGTCGAATTCTCAGGAGCACATAAATGTCTTTGAGGTGAGAATGAATCTAGAGAGAGTTGGAAATACTATAAGATGTAAAACTTTCTCTATTTCATTATCTGGACCAGCAATAGAATGGTTCAACACCCTACCTTCTGGCTTCATATATTCTTTTATTGATATTAAGACAATGTTTCTTGCACATTTCACTATTAGAAGAACTCAAGTCAAGCATCTGATATCTTTATTTGGTGTAGAGCAGAGAGTTAAAGAAAGCATCTGAGATTACTTGAATTGCTTTAATAAATGATTGTTGGAAGTCAAGATACAAACTCATGAAGTCGTATGTTTGTGCCTTACCACTAGTTTATTAGAAGGGAATTTCAGATGACACTGAATGTCCAAAGATGTTAAGTCTATGGAGGAGACCCATCAAATTGCTTTGGAATATATGCAACTCAAAAGTGGTGCCAAATGCCAAATAAACAAAAAAACCCAACTCCATCACCTAATAAGGCTGGAAGTTTGGGGCAATCGTCTACACCAAAAGCGTCGACACCACGAGTTGGCAAGTTCTTAACATATATACCATTGGTGGCTTCTGTAACAATCGCGAATTAATGAACCAATTAATTAATGTTAAATAATAATAATTTAATTGTCTGAATCAGGTTCAAAATTTTAGAATATTAATTAGAAAATTTAAATATGATATTTGGACTCAATAAATTTTTCTGAGTTGGAAGATGTATTTTTCTTCGGAAAATTACATAAAAACACATACCGGTAAATTGACCGGCAGTACCGGCTTAAGTCTTTCCGGTACTGTGCGAGAATAATAAAAACAGTAGAAAAATTTAGAAAATAAATTAAAGTTAAAACCGGGTATTAATTTAAAGGTTTGGCCCGAAATTAGGTCAAACAGACCAAAAACACTAACGGGTTGGATCGGGCCCAAATTGAGCCCAAGCCCAACATATAAATACACTCAAATGACCACATTTCAGCCACTTTCTCCCCATTGCAAAAGAAGCAACGTGAGTTGGGAGAAGAGAGCAAGGGTTCCAAAAATTTACTATTCACATCTCACTTTAATTGATCATATTTTGAGTTACGGTGCTCCGATTCGCGTGCCATCGGCGGCTACGCGAAGCTCTTGGCGAGCCCGTCATTTCTCCCTAAGTATTACTGGTGAGAAATCATGTTTCACACTCCCTTTATCAGCCCTAACATTTTTAACGTTTTTAGGTTTGGGTTTTGAAGAAGTTTTGTGATTTTGATTGTTTAGGGATGATCTAGCGTTAGAGCATTGTTGTGTTTCGCCCCTATTTTCTTTGGGTGATCTAGCGTTAGAGCATTGTTGTGTTTCGCCCCTATTTCCTTTGGGGAAGGTGAGTTGCTTCAAAATCTTTGTGGTTTGGTATTTTGTGGATCCTAGATATTCATTTGGGGTATATTGCTTGTGTATAGCTTGAAATTGATGTTATTGGTGTTGATTTGGAGCATTGGATTTGAGTTGGTAGATTGTTGGTGATTGAAAGCTTGGTTGGACTCAATTTTGGAATTTTGTGCATATTGAAAATCGACCAAGGTATGGTTTCGGCTTCCTCTATGTAGTATATAATATTCATGGACACTTAGGCTAGTGACCTATAGAATAGATTTGAATTAAAATGGTTGTTGAGTTGTTGAATGATGATGTATGATGATTTATGATGAGTTGATGATTTTTTAGTTTAATTTTAATGATTGATAATGATATGATGATGATGAATGATTATGTGGATTGAAAAGTGGTTTGGTATGATATATGTGATGTTGAGGTTGATGAAATGATAAATCTGAATGAGGATTGATTATACTGTTATACATTTGATGTTGAGGTTGAGAATAATGCAATGTGAAGAAAATTTTGGTAAGAATGGTGTAATATGATACAAGGGGTAGATTTTGATGTAAAATGGAGTTTGGAATGGTTTTATTTGGTTTTGGTTGAGTATTGCAAGAAATTGAGAAATTTGTAAAAATTGGTAAAAAACTGGTTTTTAGTGAACTTTGACAGGTTATAAATTATACCTCAGTTTTCAAAATTGGTTCAAAGTTATTTAGAATTAAAGTTTATTGAAAGGTCTTCAAATTGATATAAAGTTTGTAAAATTTGGATTTTCGTAGAGGAAGTTATGATCATTCAAAGTTTGGTGTCAAAATCTGAAATTCTGCAAAGTTGACGAATTTTGTGATTTCTTATGTACGCACGCACAGCCCTGTGTATACGCACACACGGGAACAGGGCTACTGGTAAGAGCGTCAGCACGCCCTGTGCGCTCACATAACGAATAAAGTTTTACAATCTGTGCACACGCACAGCCTTGTGCGCACGCACACGTTGGGAAGGACAATCTATTGAGGGCGCTAGCATGCCTTGTGCGAGCAAACAGAATTGCAAATTTTGGTACCTGTGCGTACGCACACCTCTATGCGTACACACACGTTTTGAAATTTTCTCTGGGCGTGAGCACGCTTACTCCTGTGCGTACGCACATGTTTGTATACTTCTGTGACACCTAATTAAGACTCTTGGGATTAATATTGGGCATTAAAACATGGGAAACGTCTTTGGATATTTGATTTGGTATTATTTTGAGAAGTTAGAAAATAGAGGCTTAGGATTCTGGTGTACTGAGGATGGATCTGATGAAATGAGAAAGGAGAAAGATACCTGAATTGAGAAAATTGACGAACTAATGAGTTCGGAATGGCAATGTTGAAATGGCAGTGGTTGAAAAGAGTCGAGAACTCGGAATGGAATGATGGATCCATGATATATTGAAAATGTTTTTTGAAAAATCACTGAATCATTATTTTATACTGAGAAATGATGAGACGCTATGCGCCTGGCAGGGACGGTCGTTAATCCCGCCTGTCGAGGTAGCGAGAAATGATGAGACGCTATGTGCCTGGCAGGGATGGTGGTTAATCCTGCTTACGTTGAGATATGAGGTCTGTGGCAAGAGTATCCCGCTCGCATCCCTTCATATTAATGGAGTGTGCAGGTACAAAATCCTGGACTATGTTCCGAGCACCATATCTCGGGGGTTCCCAATGATGAATCCGAAGGGCAACATCTCCATGGAGATGTGTTGGGTTGGCAGTTGAACGACAATGTGATATCATAGCCAATAGGGCAGGCATTTATCATGTGCATCTTCTATCTGTTTGTTTGCTTTTCTGACTTGAAATTGTCTGCCTAATTGTATAAGATGTCTAATTGTATACTTGAATTACTTGCCTTACATGCCAATACTTGTGTTTTACTTGCATTGTATATAATTGTGCTTTCTACTGGGATTGAGGAGGCTCGGAAGGCAGTGGCGATGGGATCGCATGGAGGATAGGTTGGCGAAGACTGTGGGACAGCGGAGAACTGTTAGACTAGAAAATTCCTTAAGTTAGATTGCCCCTTAAGTTATGTTAAGCTTTTAAGTTATGTTATGGTTTTAATTTATGCTTTGTTGTTTTAGATATGCCTTAAGAGGAATCTTGTGATGGATATGACATTCTAGGATTGCCTCTAGCGTCCCGGAGTCTTATATCTTACATCACTGGGCACTGTTACCATATTGAGAACCTCTGGTTCTCATACCATATTCTGTTGTTGTTTTTCAGATGCAGGTCGTAACCCACCTCAGTGAGTTGTTCTGATGGTGACAGAGCGAAGGATCCCTGGATACGTTTTGGATGTCTTTCATTTATTTGTTTTATATCTCTCATCTTTTGTATTTTACCTTTGCCTAGAGGCTCAGTTTGAGAGAAAAACTTGTATAAGCTTTTTTATAAACTTCCAGATTTCTTTATGGTCTGTATATAGCTAGCCGGCTTAAACTCCACGAGCCGTGGCTAGATCTTTACACTATTATACTTTGATATTTTGTTATATTGTATCTCTTTTTTGTGTGTTAAGTTAGTAGCTTTGTGTGTA
Organism: Arachis duranensis; assembly: GCF_000817695.3. Taxonomy (NCBI): domain Eukaryota; kingdom Viridiplantae; phylum Streptophyta; class Magnoliopsida; order Fabales; family Fabaceae; genus Arachis; species Arachis duranensis. The sequence continues at coordinate 104,637,150 of NC_029772.3, read as the reverse complement.
CGTTTTGCGCTTTTAAATTCCGTATTTGAGCTTATTTTCTTCGTCGGGCTTCTAGAATTATTATTTCTTTCTATATATATTTATGTATAAGCTTTATAATTGTCGTAACCTCTGATTAACTTTTGCTTTACGACTAGAGATAAGGCCTAGGGTAATTAGGGTGTTACAGCTTCGCTAACTGAAATCTACCAACAAGTGTCACAAAGAGGAATACTTTCCAAGGCAAGGCAGATCTGACCTAGGGCTTCTCTGAACAAGTCACAATACTATGACTACCACAAGTCCCATAGCCACAAGACTGAAGATTGCATTGATCTAAAGGATGCCTTGGAGTAAACAATTCAGGATGGGAAGCTTCTTGAGTTTGTTCAGCATGTTAGACCACTAAGATGGCATAATAATGATGAAGATTGGGAAGCTAGGAACCCTAGAAATGCCAAATCCATTGAGATCCTAATGATACTACTCAAGTAATGGTGAATGTGGTTGTAGGGAAGAATGAATTGGCAAAATCTAGGAATGTGTTGAAAAAGAATATCAAGGTTGTAACCTCAAAAGTCTTGAAGGTTGAAAATTTTCCAACTATCCAATTCACTATAGATGATTTCCAATATGCCACATCTGACGATGATAAAGCATTGGTAATCACATATAAGCTGAGAAATGGTATAGTTAAAAGAATTTTGGTTGATACTGGAGCGAATTCAAATCTGCTCTTTAGAAATGTTTATGATACCCTGGGTTTGAAGGACCAGCACTTGAAACCATGTCTCCCAGGAGTAATGGGTTTAGGAGATCATTTTATCAAGCCTGATGGGACTATAGATCTCATTTTCACAGTTGGAAAAGGTGATGATGTCCGCGTGGTACAGACTGAGTTCGTGGTCCTAAAAGATTCTACAACATATAATGTAATCCTTGAAAGAAAGAAGATCAATGATCTCTGCGCCTTTATTTTAACAAAGTTTTCAGTAATGAAGTTTTTGACTTTAGAAGGTCAAGTGACCACTACTTGAGGAGATCAAGTAGCTGCTATAAAGTGCAACAAGGCAATTTTGACTTTAAGGGATAAAACTAAGGATTCTATTCGGATATTTCTGGTAGATCTGGGCTCACGAGTTCTAGAGAAGCCGAGGCCAGAGCCTAAGAAAAACTTGGAAAAGTTCTAAATTGGTGATGTTGCCGCCAATTATACCATGATTAACAGAGATCTATTTCAACCCCTGAAATCAAAACTTCTTGAGAGTTAATGTAAACTTGTTTGCATAGGAACCTTTTGATATGCTTAAAATAGATCCCACATTCATCTCTCATCAACTTGCTATTGATGTATTCATGTCGGTTGCACAACGATGTCGAACGATATTGTCAGACTGAGCTGTCGAGGTCAAGAAGCAAGTTTAAGGGTTATTAGATGCTGAGTTTATATGCGAATTAACTTATTCAATACATCAAATGGTTTAATTATTAAAAAATCTAATGAAAAATAGCGAATGTGTGTTGATTATACTGATTTAAATAAAGCGTGCCCAAAACATTATTTTCCATTACCTTAACATTAGTAATATGATTGATTCTGCCTTGGGATATTAGATTCTAAGTTTATTGGTAATATGATTGATTCTATCTTGAAATATTAGATTCTAAGTTTTTTGGATGCATATAGTAGTTATAACCAAATATTAATACATCCACCTGATGAAGATAAATTGCTTTCATTACTTTAGAAGGAATTTATTGTTATACTGTGATGCTTTTACGAGATTTACACTGAGGACTATTATGTCTAACGAAAAAAATAATAGATATTGATTAATATATTAATTTTTCTTAAAAACTAAAATCTACGCGTTTAAAATTTTTGGAGATTAATTTAAATAATTATTTTTTTATTTGTGAGATGGGTCGATCAGTCTCTAATTTTTAACATTATAACATGAATAATACTAAAGGGCCAATATATATAATTTTTTATTTTTTATTAGTAGATATTAATATTTAAAAATGTAAACTAAAAATATAGTTAGATTGTTGGACAAAATACTAAACTACTAAACTACTAATTAAAAATGTTTGCCAATATATAAAATAAATGCTACTCTTAAACTTTTCCATTACAATATCACAAATTTATCTATACTACATATTCTGACAAATAATATTTTAAAAACTTTTATTCACTATTTAATCTGAACCAAGTTTTGAATCTACAAATAAATTAAAATTGTACCAAGACTTTTT
>NC_029772.3:104571342-104634862 GCF_000817695.3 Arachis duranensis | reverse complement strand
CGAAGTTTCTGATTTATTCTTGCGTCCATCATTAACTTTTGATTTTATTTTGTTACATTTTTAACCTATTTTGGACCATTTGGCTATTCGGTCATATATAGATTATTTTTATCACCGTCGTATATGTATTATGTAGGGTTATTAGGGTTATGCCTAACTCCAATGACTTTTGTTGAACAGTTGTTTCGTTTGTACCTTTTTTGGTAAAAGCCAAACTAAAGTATATAACTAATGCCGAGCCACCATGTGATGGGTTGATGGAACACTAATTTTAAAGTCAATATACTCATCTTTAGGGTTTAGAGTGCATGGATGCATGACATCATGATGCACACCAATAGTTTTCTGCATTCACTTAATTAAATTTGGTTTCTTAAAGTTCAAAATAAAAAATCAAAATTTATCTCTTTCACACACTAGCTACACTACTCCTTTTATTATTTTATAAGTATTATTTTTACTACAAAATTAGCAATCAAAGCATTTGTTTATAAAAATAAGATCTTGACATATAAATATAGAGACACATAATTATATTTGATAGATAAAATATAAATAAAGATATTATATCTTGGAATACTAAATCGTATATATTATATCTAAGACATATATTAGATAAAAACACAATTTATTTTATCATTTTTTTATTTTATTGTCATTATCAAATTTTTATAATTATATTTTTTATTTTAAATTTTGGATGAAGAAAAAAAAAAGGTAAATTAAACTTTTTTATTATTTGTTCTATTTTATATTTAATTTGTCACCAAATAAAAGGTAAATTACTAAAAAGGTACCTAGATTATTTTATTGTTGACAAAAATATTCTTAAGTTTTGTTATTGACAAAAATACCTTCAAATTATTTAAAAACGTGATAAAAATAAATATTCATATACTCAGATGTTTTATATTAACAAAAAAAATGTCAAATGAAGTTTTTTTTGTGGTAAGTGAGACTCTAAAATTAGCAAATGAGTCATGACTTACTTTTTCATTAATAGAGAAGGTTTTTAATCATGACCGAGTACTTTTGGAATATTTTTAAATTATTTGAGAGATTTTTATCGATAACAAAATTCAGTGATATTTTTGTTAGCGTCAAAATAATTCAAGTGTATTTTTGGTGGTTTATTCCCAAATAAAATATAAAACTATTATTTTTTAGTCTCTGTGTGTCATTTTTTAAAAATTTTGTCTTATCCTATCCTCAAAATCAAACACTAAAACGTTGAGTACTGTCGAATTTATCAGCGGAATAATAAAAATAATCTGTCAATAAATTAGTTACCGTCGAATTTTACGTCAGATACAATCCGACGGTATAAATCTCGCTGGTAATTTATTACTGACGAATTTATTTTTTCGACGCTAAGTTACAGAAAAAATTAGTATCAAAATATGATGTTAAGATTACAAAAATTTGATGTTAGTTACCATTAAAAATTATTCGATAATAAATTTGGCACCAGACATAAATTCAACCATAAATCTGATAATATTCAACATAGTTTAAGGAATAAACATTCATCTCCAACAAAAAAATTAGGGATATTTATGGTCTAATTCAGCCGAAAATTTTGAACTAAATTAGTTTATTCAAACTAAATTTCGATATTATTTCATTTAAATTTGATTGAACTCGAAATCAAATAATTTTATCCGGTCATATTATATTCTGAATTCAGCTATTATTTGATCCCATCGATTAAATAAAAAAATTAAAAAATATGAATTAAAACCCATGCCAACATGTTAGTGCAACTAAACTCTATACTAACCTACTACAATTTTCTTCTTCTTCTTTTTTTCTTTCTTTATATCAAAACAGTATTCTACTATCTTTGTTTCTCTCATTACTCTATTTTCATTTTTCACATCACTCCAAGCTATTCCTCATTTGGAATTTCTTCTTCTATTCTTACTCTCAATTAAGTTTTTTCACTAATTTTTTTATAAAAAATAAGAATAAATATAAAAGACACAACAAAAACAAAAAATAGATAAGTAATTTTTTTATTAAATTTCTAAAAAATCTGTTCGTTTCTTAGCAACTTAAGTCATTAAAAGAATTTTTTCTACTAAACTTTCAAAAAATTTATCCTTGACAATCTAGATCAAAAGGATAAAATTAAAAGAATTAACACTAAGAATTATATTAAGTTGGATATTTCAAATTTTTTTATACAACAAACAAACTAAATCATTTATCTTGCCGCTTGATCACACAAGGTAAAAACGTGCATAAAACAACTTAGAATTTTTATTAATTAAAAAGTGATTAGATTATCTCATAAAAGTGTTTAAATAGACCCTTAACAAATTAGCCTAAAAGTCAAATTTTTTTAGATATGACCCTAAAATTAGCTCTACTAATTTAAATTAGATTTTATTTAAGTTAAAGCTCCTAAAATATATAATAACTAATTTAAATCAGATTTTATCTTATTAAATTAGATCAGATTTGATTTAAACTTAAAACTCTTAAACTTACGAATAAACAAATCAAAACCAAATCAAATCTTTTGACAATTCTTTACAACAAAACAAAATGAAATATAGATTAAATAATTTTAAAATTAATACCAAATGTATGTTTTCTACTGAACTTAAAAAATATTATTAAACTTCTTACCATCGTAACTTAATCCAATAAATCTTGTACTTTTTTCTTTAGTTAACAATTGATATATTTTATGAGCACTGCTAAGTTTTTAAGGCTTTCCTTAAACTTCTTTAGTGATAAAACCTTTCAAAAAATATGAAATTTTTATTTTACCCTTTTGTCTTAGAATATGCATATTATCCTTTCGAACATATATCATTTTTATTGGATTATTTATATTCTTTATAAATTTATGGCTATTGTTTAACGTGTCGTTTTGTGACAATACAGATATTTAATGGGTATGTTTGGTTTTTCAAAGGTAATGAACTAATATTTAAAAAATTTCATATTTTTCTCTATTGTCAACAAACTTAGCATAATATATAGAGTTTAATATTTTAGTTTTAAACTTCATCTAGATCAGATTTTTATCGGTCTGATTTTATTGTGATTTAAAAATAATAAAAATTTTATCAGATTTAGATCAAATAAGAATCTAAACTCGATTAATATTTAAGATAAAGTCAAATCTAAACCAAAACAAACACTTTTATTTAACCCATGAACAACCCCTAACAGGAACAAGTTCAGGCAAGAGCAACGACCAACCATTTTTTAGAATTTTCTGTTTTCTAAAATTAATCAAATAATAAAATAATAACTTAATCACTATTAACTTTATAATTTTTATCAGTGGCAGAGTCACGTTATTGCCCCTTCCAAATTAGTAAGATGTATATATGTATAACTATAAGTTTCTAATTTTTTAGTTTAGTCTTTTTTTTAATTATATTTTTTATATTGGCCCTCCCAAAAAATTTCTAACTACTTTTTATTTTCTATCTCTACAAATATATTTTCCTACAACTTTAGTCATTTTTATGCCCATTGTCTCCTTTGTCCTTTTTTTTAGTGAACAGAATTTTATTAGTTAGAAATAGTAAGCCTAGCCTTAATACATATATAGATTTATCATTATACAATAATTTTAAGCTAAACGTACAATTTAATTTTTTGCTTTTTATGGTATTTCTCAATCAAAATCAAGAACTAAATCGAAATTTCAATTAAAAATTTTATCGTTGACTAATATGTTGCTGCATACACAAAACAGAATTCAAACTTTAATATTTATTATTGATAAACCTACAATTTTAAACCATGAAAATTTTCATCTTACTCTGTATAATATTTTTTATTTTCTTTTTGGTATAATATTGTTTTTTTTTTATTCTATAGTCTCCACTATATTCATGAACATTATTGTTTGGGTCTCTAACCATGAGCCCATAATTAAGACTGGCCCAGGAAAATATTTTTGTTGTGTAGTGACATAGTCGATCTTCTTTGAACAACATTTTTTTTTTATCAAAAACAGTTAAATAGTCAAAAAAGTATTTAATTGATCAATGTTGCCTTGATTATCATTATGTTGCTCTTGTTTTAAGCTTCCAATTAAAATCAAGTGCGTACAAACTACAACTATTACTACTACTAATTTAGTGTGAGTCCTAATCAAAGTTTAGGGAGATTGTTATTATTAATATTAAAAGTGGTTTTAAGTGACCCTATCAACCGTCCACTCGGCCGCCCCTTCCATTATCAAATTCAAAAAGCATTATTGTTAATTAATCTCAGTTTAATCTCCTCTCTGCTTTTAGTTTTTTGTACTTTTTCTCCTTAATTATTTGTGTACTCCCAATGAGAACATTCTTTAATTAGTAGAAGATGCATGTTTACTTTGCTAGCATGATGAGACTTGAGTGGGTTTTACTGTTTTAGTAATCACTTTATTAATGTTTCTAAATAAAATTTTACTATTATCAGTAATAAAATCGTAAGTTATTCATACAATCCACTAATTAAATAGAAAATATTAGTATTTAAAAATAAAAAAAAGTATGTATCTATCCGTGTTCCATTTTGTTTTAAAATGAAAAACTAAACCCCAATTTGTATATTTTTAAAGATAATGCTATATTTTAAGTTTTTTTATGAATAAAATTTAATTAAATTAAACAATAAGACTTAAAATAATATTAGACATAATTAATTTTTGTTATATTAGATTAATTTAATTAAGTTTGATAAAAAAATTTAAATGTATAATATTATTCTATTTTAAATAAGTGTTTTTATAGCTAAAATTTTTATATATGAATAATTATAATGTAAAGTATAAAAATATTTAATTATATTAGTATTTTACACGATTATAATAGTAACACAAAACGTCGTTAACGTTTTATATTAAAAAAAATTTAATTATAAAAGAACAAAATTTTATTAACGTTTTATAATAAAAAATATTATTTTAATTATTAAAATATAAAACGTCATTAATATTTTGTTAAAAAATATTATTTTAATTGTCAAAACACAAAATATAATGACATTTTATAAATTATTATAACAGTGTTTAATATATAGTTTGGTTCATCGTAGAAGATTTCACATCTAATAATACAATATAAAAAAAAAGTTATGTTTCTATATCATTTTTAGTCAATATTAAAATTTCTTGCTAATCAGGACACGTGTCTTGATAATCAAAGGGAGGAGTTGCTTAGAAGTTAGTAAAAGGAGGGAGGTGAATAATGCGGGACACGTGCCAATAATCTTGAGACATGTCTACCCACGTGAGAAATTGGTATAATATTTTAATATCTTAATGAATGCTTTTAGGCTTTTAGCTCGATAAGAAGGAAAAGAATTAAAAAAAAACTTGATAAGAAGGAAAAGAATAAAAAAATAAAATTAAAAAAAAATATACATGGAGGTGATGTGTTTAAGGAGAGCCATCAATGTTGTTTTCTCTGTCCTCCCTTTAGATTAGCATTAGCATAAGCCGTTGGTTTAGCCATAATGCTTGCTTACTTTTTCTCACTTGTTTTTTCAACTTTGCATCAATGCCTCTCACACATGACACTTCCATTTGCTTCCAAAACACAGGTCTCTGAGTTATTTGAGGGTCAATCTCGGCTTTTCATAAACGGACAAGTTTCGTTTAGATATATAAGACAACAAATTAAACTATTTTAAAATTTCTGAAAAGGACACTCACCAAAATAAATAAAAAAATGTAAAGGTCTACACTCTCACTATTTTGGATAAACATTTGCTGTGATTTGTGCATGTGTAAAGATTTGAGAAAATTTTACATTACTTGAAGATAAATGCTCATATAATATAAGAAGGTTGTACTAGCAAACAAATTAAAAGAAAATGAAATAATGATATTCTAACAAATATCCTAAAAGTAATTTTAAGAATATATAAAAATATAAAGATATAGTTTATAACTTTAATGTATGAAACTTAAAATTTTTTTCATTTGAACAATAGTATCGATGTAAATCAAGTTAATCATTCAGTTATCTTCTTAATAAAGAATGATAAAATAATATTATATATTTATTCTAAAATATATTTTATACAAATAATTAATTCGTAGCTATTTTATGTATATTTAATGTATATTTGAGGTATTAAATTGTTTTTAATTTTGATGTTGTAGATTCAATTTTCAACCTAATTACAACTTAATTTTCTTGTATTTTTCTTTATTATTATTCGAGATAATTAAATTACACTGAATTAAATTAATGTACTTTTTTTACATTTACTTATGACGAATAATGCTAATGCGCCTTAAAAAAAAAAGAAGTTCAATTTTTTTAGAGTTAATCTAATTTATTATTAAGGTAAATAAAGGATAAACAAAAAAAATACGTAAAATCCTAACTCTTAAATGATATATTTTAAATTATAACTATTGATATAAATAAATAATAAAATTTGTTTAAATAAAAAAAATACAATATTCTTTCCTTAATAAAAAATATGTAGTCGATATTTACTGTCTTACAAAAAGTAAAAGAAATCTTTTATTTTAAAATTAAATAAACAGTTTTTATTGTACAATTAATTAAGACTCAAAAGTATGAAGCCATACAATAATTGTTCAATAAAATTGTTTGCTAAAACAGTTTTTCAACTGTACATGTTTAGGAATAGAAAAGTCGTCCGTGCACTTGGCACCACTTCTGCCAACCAAATCACGCCATGTCATCATTGTCGCAAAGGTTATTTGATTCCCATGTCCCACTCTGAAGCTATCAAGCCATGAAGTTGCCATTTACTTTTTACCAGTTTAGCAGGGACACACTTTGAACATTTAATTTGTACTTTTTTTTTGGTGTTATTTAATTATTGTATTTATTTCCTTTTATTCTCATTAGTTTTATTTTTTTTCTAACTTTTTGAGGTAACTTTGATTTAACAGTTAATTTTATTGTTTTTAAATCATATCTAATTTTTGGACTAATTTTAGGAGAAAACAAAAAAAGAGTGTTGATAAAAAAAATTGACAATCCTGAAATGTAAGTTATATTTCAAAAAAATTAATATAATATTTAAACAATAAAGTTGGGAGTTCAAAATTTTTTAAACTCTTTAATTATGTAATGGTCGCTTTCTCTTTATACGCAGGTACACGCTGTTTTTTGTTTTTTTTCTCTTCTTTCTCTTTTTCTTTTTATTTTCTATTATTATTATCGTCGTTGCTGTCGTTATTGTTGTCTTCTTTTTCTTCTCTTTTTTTTCTTATTTATTTTTTTTCTTCTATTAGAAACAAGAGGTAATTTAAAAAAAAAATTGTGTATTATTTGAATATATTCAAATTGTGTAAAATTATACAGTATAAAAAAATATTTATAGATGTTAAGATATTTTTTGATATTTCTTGCATCTAATGCGAATTGATCTCTTTTTTCACTTCCCATGAACGTAGTTACCATTTACTACAATATCTTCTCTTTTTCTTCCTTTATCTAAAAATTTTATTTACTCATGCTTTATTCTAGGGATATAAATGTTTATATATTTTCGTATATAAAAATTGACGGATATTAGTTGACTCCGAAAAGTATCACATTTATTTTTCTTTAAAAAATATCTGTTATACCGGTAATAAATAAATTAGTAATATCTTTACCTACATAATGACCAAATAGGCAAATAGTAGTAATGGCAATATTAGGCTTCAAGTAGGGATGGCAATTTTTTCTAGCGGGATAGGTATTCGCGAGATTTATCAGTCGAGAGACAAATTTAGGGGACAATTTTTCTCTGCGCGTGGCGGATACGGATCCCCGTTTAACAAATGGGGCGGGGGCAAGGGAAGAGGTACCCGCCCCGTAGATATCCGTTTAATATCCGTTTATGTGAAATTACAGACCCTTTTCTTCCGTCGCTTACTCTCAAGCCACCTGGTGTGTCGCCAACGAGGCTCCCACCCACGCTTTTGTCTTCACTTGTGCCTCCTTCTCTTCCTCTCAAACCACTTGGTGTGTCACCGGAGAGGCTCCAGCCGCGTCGCTACACCTACCCACGCCTCTGTCTCCACTCGTGACCCTCTCTTTTCCTCTCAAACCACCTGGTGGCGTCGCTGGCGAGGCTCCAGCCGCGTCGCCGCCCCCACCTGTGCCTCTATCTTCACTTGCGCGGCTGCTTCACCTTCACCTCTATAGGCGTTGCCGCTTCTTCACAATCCAGTGTATTAACTTCCTCAGGCTTCGATTTGTTCTTTCTTTCTTTCTTTTTCAGTATTTGAATTCATTGCATGTTCTGTTCTTATTACTCTAACAAATTTGGGTATCAAGGAATAACAAAGAATTGATGAAATTAGTTTTACATTTGATGAAATTGATATGAGATTGGAACCAAATATATGAAATTGTTATAAGATTTGTGTAATAATAGATGTCTGTTATTGAAATGATTAGATTTGTGGTGGATTCAAATGTTGCAATGGCCATTGGACACAATATTTTCGAGAGGCTATGGTTTCAGGGTTTGAAAATTTTGAATTTGGAAATTAGAAACAGATGAAGATGAGGAGTTAAATTTATTGTATATGTGAAGAAAACTCAATAATTCTGTGAGATGAAAATAGTTGAATTTGTATAAGTATTGAATTGAATTTGTATTATGGTTGAATTGAGTTCTAAACTTATTTGCTTGCTGGGAATTTATTTTTTTAATTTTTTAATTTTTTTAAATCTGCGGATATCCGTGAAGACTCCTATTCTCGACAGATACGGGTCTCCGTTACCCGTGATGAAAACGGGATAAGGACAGGGACAAATTATGGTTGGCAGAGGTGGGGGAACGGGGGCATGTTCCCGCCCCATGAAGACCCGTTGCCATTCCTATATATGTATTAAGTAAAGATATTAAGCACAAAACTTTTAGTGCACAACATAAAAAAAATTAGTACACAACATAAAAAAATTTATATGCTATGTCAATAAATTTTGGTTATGTTAAAAAATTTTTGTATTATATTTATAAATTTATGTACTATGTGCTGCATGTAAAAAATTATGTATTATGTAATAAAATTTCTATGTTCTATAACAATTTCTATGTTATATAACAATTTTTGAAATGAAGAAACATGCAAATAAAAAACCACATAACGAACGTACACATTTTTTTTGTTAGACTTATGCTAACTTAGTTGAATAATGTTTGTATATTTAACATCATTAATATTTAAAATCATGAAAATTATTCTTTTACCAATGTTTTAGATTAAATAAAATGTAAAAACAAAAATATTACTGTACACTAAAATTCAGTTATTTCGTTCTATATTTATATATTTGTATATATTATATTGATTTATATATTTTTTTTAGCTAAATAACGAGTTGCTAAAATAATTCTATGTGACATAATAGAATAATCAAATTTATTTATAATAATATAATAAAAACTTTTAATTAATAACTAATTTTTTATATATATTTAGCATTTTTAATAAATACATGCATAACTATATATTTTCAAATTTTTTTCTTCTTTCTTGTTTTTTATACTTTCAATGTGAATTTCAAGTTTTCAATTTAGCCAAAGTAATCTCTCTCCTATTCCAAGGATCATTAACCTATACTTATGCCCTAATTGATTTTACCACTTAATTAAAAAGTCTTTAAAAATAAAAATTTATATATAGTTATTTTTATATAAAATTAATGTTTGTGAATAACTAAATAATTTTTAACTACTAATTTTATACAAAAATAATTGGAAAAGCTTAATGAGATTGGAAAAACCAAAGAGAAGAGACAAAAGCAGGTGCAGGGAAAGGAGTGAGGGACAGTGGTAGAGAATCCAAAAATACAAGACAGCAGAGCAGAAAGAAAAGAAAGGAAATAAAAAAGGCAAAAAGGAAAATCTAACAGAGGCCACAAGAACTTGTGGCTAGAAATCGAAACAACAATCTGACGTGGCACCCGAACGTCGTTGGTTTATACGCAAAATCAAAATCAAAATCCCCCATTACTCCTGTGCCCTCCATTCTGTCAGATCCTAACATTGCAACAACTGTAACCACTCCCACCCACCAACCCCCCCTCAACTCTATACTCTTCCGCGCGCTCTTTTTTTTTTTTTGATAATGGAGGACCAAAGTACTGTTACTATTAGGGACCCTGCAATTAAGCTTTTTGGTCAGAAGATTCCCCTTCCCGGAGATCCTGATGTTCTTCCCGCCGCGCCCATGGACCATGAACAGGACCTGCATGAAGAAGACGAAGAAGAGGAGGAGGAGGAGCTGGATGACGACGAGGAAGACGGAGAAACCCAAGACACTCACGAGGACAAGGTAAAATTGTTACAAAAATCTTCTTTTTTTTTTCTTCTTTCAAAGACAAAGCTTTGTTTTTGGGGATGACCCATTTCTTCCGATGATGGAATAAATTCTGGGTCGATTTTGCCTTCTTGTTCTTTTCGAATGAAAAAGAAGAAACGAATTTTATTTATTTATTTATTTTTGGGGTCGTACTCATTCCTATTGAGAGATTTAGGACTTCATTGCTAATCAATCAGTTTTGAATATATGGAAAATTCTGCAAGATCCTTTCTTCCCTTGTATGAACAAAGTTTAACTGATTCCACTCTTTTCTGAATTCCTGATTTTGCCGATCATGGTTTGTTCTTTTTTGTTTTGTTTTGTTTCATAGTTTGGTTGACATGTTAATGAGTACTGTTCAACAGTTTTTAGTCCAGTATGTCCGAGGAAAACATGAAAATGACTATTTCTTTTTGAGTAGTAAATTTTAGCTTTTCAACAATCAGTACTTACAAACAGTGAGCTGTACTTTATGTTGGCATGGTCCTAGTCCTACTCTAAATCTCTGTAAATAGTCTACTATGCAGCCAGAAGGATCTCTTTGACTCCTCTATATCTTTGTATTCAATGTAAAAAAGTTTCTACTTCCTAGTTAACTTACTTGAATTCTTGAATCTAGCACTTTCATCTCCTTAGAATAAGTTTTTTCTTATGTTGGATACTGTATTGAAGAATTTATATTTTCTTGTATGTTAAAGTTGTTTTATATGGCGATTCATTTTGGGCTTGCTTGAATAGCATACTTCTCATTTCATTCAACAAATTGAAAATATGCATACAACCTCTCTCCCATGGATTACTAAGATAAGTAATTGCTCTTTTAAACAGTAATTAATCACAACAAACTGATACAAGGTTTTTAGAAGTCTCCTTCCACCTTGCATCTTAGTCATAGCTAATGTTCTTATAATTTCATTTCAACTCATGATCTTCCCCATCTTAATATGCATCTTGGTTTTATTTCTGCGGTTTTATTTTCATTGATTAAGCCAATCATTTTTCTCAAAATATTAGGATGCAGAAGCTGAAAATCTTACTACCCAAGAGCAAGAAGCTGATCCTCCTCCAAATGTAGAAGAGGACAAGAAATCAGCCACATCACCTGAGGCTATGGTGAATCCGAAAACACCTGCCATAGAAGAAGATTCTGCAAAATCAAAAAGTGACAAGTCAGATAAGGAACAAGGTGACACATCCATTCCACAAGATCAGAAACCCCTGAAGAAGCCTGATAAGTTGCTTCCATGCCCCCGCTGCAATAGCATGGATACTAAATTCTGTTACTACAACAACTACAATGTAAACCAGCCCCGTTATTTCTGCAAAGCCTGTCAACGATACTGGACTGCAGGTGGCACCATGAGGAATGTGCCGGTTGGAGCAGGGCGGCGAAAAAACAAGAACTCTGCCAACCATTATCGCCACATCACAATCTCTGAGGCTCTTCAAGCAGCTAGAATTGATGCTCCTAACGGGACTCATCTCCCTGCTTTGAAAAGCAATGGGAGAGTCCTCAGCTTCGGAATTGATGCCCCAATCTGCGATTCCATGGCATCTGTCCTTAACCTTGGAGAGAAAAAGGTTCTTAATGGCACAAGAAATGGATTCCATCATGGCTTTGATGATCAAAGATTGAAAGTTCCTTCCAAAAGTGGTGAAAACAGCGAAGCTTGCACGAGTTCATCGCCTGTTGCAGTTTCAAATCCAATGGGGGAAAACAGTAAAAGTACTTTCCAAGAACCAATGCTTCCAAGCAACGGTTACCTTCCCCAAGTTCCTTGTATTGCTAGTGTTCCTTGGCCTTATCCGTGGAATGCGGCAATTCCCTCACCAGCTATGTGTCCTCCAGGATTTCCTGCCCTTCCATTCTATCCTGCGGCCTTTTGGAACTGCAGCATGCCAGGGAACTGGAATGTTCCATGGTTTCCTCCACAGTCCTCCCCTTCAAACCCAAAATCTCCAAGTTCCGGACCGAATTCTCCAACTCTGGGGAAGCACTCTAGGGACGGTGACACGGGTAACCAAGATTCTTTGAGCAAAGAAGAGCCACCAAAGCAGAGAAATGGAAGCGTTTTGGTTCCCAAAACGTTGAGAATTGATGACCCAAGTGAAGCTGCAAAGAGTTCTATATGGGCAACTCTAGGGATCAAGAATGAATCCATTAGTGGGGGAGGCATGTTTAAGGCCTTCCAATCAACAAAAGAAGAAAAGAATCAAGTCGAAGCTTCTCCTGTGTTGCGGGCTAACCCTGCAGCTTTGTCGAGATCCCTTAATTTTCACGAGAGCTCGTGAATTTGCGACCAGACTCGAAGTACCTGATATAAAACCATTCATCTATCTTGGCATAAAGAGGCTTTGGTACCAATGCATTAACAACTGTCTCTCCAAACTATTGGGCTGACACACGTTAATGGTTTAATATCTAATAGAGTTCTTGAATCTTGATGGCAACAAGATTAGTCATTTCTTTGAGTAATGGAGCATTTGACTATGCCTTCATTGACCTTCTGCTGAAACAAAGGGTGGTGGTAGTCTTTGATTTGTTCAGCAAAAAAGTGGAGTATAACTTATGTTGGAGGTTACAAGAAGTTTTGGTGAGATGGAAACTAATTTTGTCCTTTTCTTTTTTTCTTTCCATTTGACACTATGAATAGGTGCCTTTTTAGTTTGCTAAGTTTGTGAGTTTCATGTAAATATATATGATGTAGCATATGTGAAATACTGGCTAGATATGGAGAAAGATATTTACTATGTATAAAATGCAGAGGTGCTGTGTTTTCTTTTCCTATCAAATGGGGTCTTCCCCATTTTTGTACCATGGTTTACTAAGCAGAAAATAAGAAAAAACATTGACACTTTTTTTCTCTGAGTTCTGATGAACGATTTAGAAGGAAAAAAAAGGGGGAGGGGGGTTATTTGCTTATTTTTCTCTGTCTATCTTTTATTTGTTAAGAGTGTTCAAGAGTGCAAAATTAGGAAGATAACCACAAACATTATGAGCAAGACAATAAAGTAGTGGATAGTGGATACCCGTGTCATACCTGTCAATCTTCTATGATAATTTAATAATAATCGCAACAAAAGTCAGTAAGCATCTGAATTTTTTTTTTAAAGGAAAAAGATATGAATTTTTATTTATTTATATTTTTTTGGCTATGAAATTTGAAGGTATCACATTCAGATTTAATAGCTCCCCTTACTCCACAACCAATGATACTTTTTCCTTTCCTTTTGCTCTTTTCACATTAAAAAAATATTATTTAAAAATTAAAATCTCAAACTAATTTAGTGTCGTTAATCTTAATCGTATAACTAAATTACATAATAATTTATTAGATCTTCAACCTACCTTTTAAAAACAAAATAATGGAATGTTTCCAAAGGAACTTTGGAGTCTAATATTTAGTTTTTTTTTTAATCAAATTTTGTCAAATATTCTTTATCAATAATTTAATAAGTTTGCTAGAAAGTAGAAAATTAAAAGAAAAAAAGAGTTACCATATTATGCAAAAAATTGATGGATACATCAAAACCAGATTGACATGTGTCCTCAATCAACCACCCTCGAGAAAAAGATTTTAGATATTTTTTCAACCTCCATCCAATACAAGTCACATATAGTGTATAAGATTTATTTTTATAATGAGTTGTGATGGGACCCTAAAATGCTATCAAATGACCCACTCATATGATATCCTCCTCCCTTGGCACTCTATTTCTGACTTTTTGTTCCTTTTTTTTTAATATTATTTTTTCTTTTTTCATTTTTTGCCTTTTTGCCCTTTCACTGAGATACAAGAAAGCAATGGCTTATTTCTTTTCCTCCATAGAACCATGCCATTGCCCCAATTTCAATTATTAGGGGGAACCAAAATAATAATAAAGATAATTCGTTGCACGTAAGCATCATCATCAATTTGTAGCCATGACTAATAAAAATGACATCATTTCGTTTTTCCTTCATACCCAAAATTTCAATTATTAACACCCACATTTTCAGGATATTCTGTAGTATTCATTACCGTGAGTTGAAAAAGACCCTTAATTTGTATTGATCAATTTGGTGATTTTATCCCAATGCCCTAAATTTTTGGTAGCCAATAGCCACACATAGCTTTAACCATATCACCCCAAAAGAATCCTCTATTTAGCAAGTAACAATCAAAGATAGAGATAGCGTAGAGAGGGATGCCAAATTCCATTACCAAAGTTTTAGGTTAATTAGTACGTAGTACCAAGGGAATAACTTTTATTCATTTAGTTAAACTTGGTGTTTGATGCAACATTTATTAAATCTAAACAATTTATAAGGAATTAATAATTTTAAATGTTATATTTTGCACTCTAAAGTAGAACTTTCATTTTAGAGGAGTCAAATTTGATTTCTAAAATAAATATATGAAAAATAGGTATACATAAAAAAAAAGAGTAATCATGTCACTATTTATCCTAATAACAATGTACCTTAGCCTGTTTAACACGTCAAAGTGAGTTTTCAAAAAGAAAGAAAAAAGAAGAACGAAGATGGGAAGCTATATCTTGATCATCACATGCAATTGGATGGCAAATGATGGCAAACTTGCTTGCCATCAAGAAATTGGTCCATCAATTTCTATTGGATTAAAGTGCTTAACACTTTTTAGTATTGGATTTGCTGAAAAATGTAATTAGTCAACCATTGCTTTTATAATCTGAATTATAATTCTGGTGAAAAAGGGTAAGCTAAGAGACCTAAAGTCTATGGTCAGGACACGGTATAAGGAAGTATATGTGGCCACTTAATTAGAAATGTTGACTTAAGATAATGACAATTTCAAAATAAACTCTAAAATAATCCAATGTCAACCTTAGTAGACTCTGAATCAATGTCCACTATAAGGTAGCACTTGATCTAAATTCTATAGTTTTGTTGGAGATAAGTCAGATAACATAAAATAAAGCACACAGATTTACATTTCAATTCAATGCTCTTGGTATCTGTTGTATCAACTTCAGATATTGATTATCATGAGTTTCATTTGCAGCTTAAGGATTCAATTTTTTTTTTTTAAAGGAAAATCTCAACGGAGTATATAACTGATACTAAACAAATAAATAATTAGAAATTATAATCAAAATCAATTCATATCTCATTTTTAGCATAGGCATCAATAACATAAATTAATTATTATACTATTTCTTAGAGTAATAAAGTAATCTAATAACACAATTCACCATGTCTATTGTTTTATTTTAAAATACAACACTATTTCTGTGTAGTTAAATATTTTATATAACAAAAAAAACTAACTATGTTTTATACATTTTTTTTAAAGGCATAATCTTTTAACTTTCAGGTGTGTGTGGTTTAAGTATTACTTTGTTATTCAGATTCTATTTCTATGGGAATCAAATATACCCAGGAAAATATGAAAATTGAAATGATGATATTTTGATTTCATAGAATCAAACTTGCTTGAAAATAGTTTTTCAAACTTTGAACCAAACATAGGAATATGATATTTCCATTTTAAAATTTCTAAGAATTATTTATAATTCTCCCAACCATACACACTCTCAAAGTGTTTTTTTATAGTTTCTGAAATAGTCCAAGTACGACCAATGTCAGTAATTCATATGTACTATCCCTACTAAGAAAATACACAAATAACAAATAGGTGTTGAAATGTTGCATAGTTTCAACATCCTTCTTACATAGAATGCACACATTATCAACATATTCAATGATACTCAACCTATTCAACTAGTCCTTAGTACTGACATAGCCTACTAAAACAAACTAGGTAACAACTCAACTTGAGACAGCATTAGTCCTTTTCAAATTTCATTTGTGAATCTGCTAGCTAATTATATCATCTGCCAAAGTATCTTTTTGCAGCACCTACACAAATGAGTTAGTAGAATAAACGTCTTTCTTATCAAATTTTCACACCACTATGTCTTGTACTTCTGTTATCAATCTAACAGATTTTCAGACATCAAGCATTTGATTTAAGATTATATTTCTGCCTCCCATTGGCAGAGTTTTCTTCTCTACTAGAAGTTCCAAACCCACTCTAATCCATCCCAAAACACAAAATCTCCAATTTTGGATCCTTTTTTATTTGAAATCAAGAAGAGTCACGAAAATGAGTCTTTCAACTTTCCAGCTTATAACCATGTATTCTCCTAAAATCTTGTTGATCTACCTTCTCCTACCTTCATGGCAAGTCCATCAATCATCTTTTCTCTAGTATATTGCTCATTTATTTGCAGATGACATATATCTCTCCACGGACTTTCTCTAACACATCTCCCACTCTGCCACTCCTAAACCTCCTAGCTTCTTTGGTACTTGTACCATCTCTCACCTTACAAGGATTAAGCCAAGTCGCTCATCTTCCTTTCCCCCAAAAAAATCTTCTTTGCAATGAAATTATTCTTTGTGCAACTACATTTGACATCTTATACAAACTTAAATAATAATAGGTAAAATGTTGATAACTCACTTAATAAGGACCAACTTTCCATCTTTATTAAGAACCTTTGTTTTCCACAAATTAAGTTTCTCCTCCACCTTATCTATTACTAGCTTCCATGTTTTTACTAGCTTTGGATTCGCTCCCAGATTAATACTAAAATACTTTATCGATAGTGCTGCCGCTTGACACTACAATAATTGACGCATTCTCCCAACCCACTCCTCATTATAATTTATTGGTATCAAGCTAGACTTCTCAAAATTAATACTCAACCATGACATCATTTCAAAACACTGAAAAAATCTCTTATAATTTCTAACTGTCTCCTCTTCCAGTAGACAGCATAATATAGTGTCATGCAAACTGTATATGTAATAACTCTATATTATCTCTACCCACTAATAATGTAGATATTATTCTATTCCTTATCACCTCCCCAATTATTCCATTCGACACATTCACCACAAGAACAAACAAAAATGACAACAGACAATAGTTGATCACCTTGACGAAGTCCTCTCACTATCTTAAATGGTTTCGATAGTGACCCATTTACCAGAACAGAGATTGATGCCAACCTAATGCACTCCTTAATTCATATCCTCCATCTTCTACTGAACACAATATCAATAAAGCTTCAATTTATTCTATTA
This sequence comes from Arachis duranensis, assembly GCF_000817695.3. Lineage (NCBI taxonomy): Eukaryota > Viridiplantae > Streptophyta > Magnoliopsida > Fabales > Fabaceae > Arachis > Arachis duranensis. Next base: position 104,617,442 of record NC_029772.3, on the reverse strand, counting down.
TAAGCTTTATGAAAGTTCAGTTTGATGATCGTTGATCCCTTCTTCCTCAATTTTAACTATTGTACTATTTCACATGTAATTAATACTGCATCATATATTTTTCTCTCCTTGACAAAGATACTTTGTGATTCTTCAACTAACCATACGCTCCTCATTTTTTTTCGTTAATACTTTAGATATAACCTTAAACACATCTAACCATGCTAATAGGTCTGAAATTTTTTTCTCTTTTGTCCAACAAATTTTGGAGTCAAAGTTACCCATATAATATTAGAATCTGTTGGTACTTGGTAGTCTTGCCGTCTCAAAGAAATCCATCATATCTACAGTAAATTTTCCTCCAATCTCCTCCCAACTCTTCTTTATACTACATCATCATTGATATCCAAGTGAGAATTTTGGTCACAATTTTTGTGGCACCACAACTCGATCCAACATGACAAATTTTTACGTTTTTTCTCGATTATATTTAACTTGCTTTAAACATATTTTATAGTGACATTTTTTAAAGAAAGTATTTGTGTGTATTATTCAATCTAAGGAAAAGTACGATGTACAAGGGGTATATATAGATGCTAGAAGAATCAAAGTAATAAAAGCATAGAATCCTACAATTAATATATAGATACGCTATATAAATACAAATGATACTAATTGATCTAATTTGATTCTAATTATTCTCTTAACATTCCCCTCAAACTAAAGTGGGAGCTAAGGATACCATCTTGAGTTTGGATAACAAGATCTGGAAACGAGTCGGATGATGAGCCTTCGTGAAGATATCAGCAGTCTGATCCAGTGTTCCAACAGCGATGAGACGAACAGTGTCAATAAGGATACGATGCCGAACAAAGTGTCAATCAATCTCAATATGTTTAGTGCTTTCATGAAATACATCATTATGGGCAATCTGAATAGCACTGCGGTTGTCACAAAAAATATCAGTTGGGGATGACTGAGGAGCACCCAAGTCTTTGAGAAGCCAACAAATCGAGATAACTTAAGCAGTGGTGTCAGCGAGAGCACGGTATTTAGCTTCTGTGCTTGATCGAGCAGTGAATGTTTGTTTCTTAGCTCGCCAGGAAATGAGAGAGTAGCCAAGAAACAAACAATAACAAGTAGTGGAACGACGATCAGTGGGATCACCAGCCCAATCAGCATCAGAGTACGCCCGAAGGGATAAAGATGAATGGGCAGAAAAGTAAAGGCCATGGAATAGGGTGCCTTTGATGTAGCGAAGAATACAAAGAACTACCGCATAGTAAATAGTACGAGGAGCTGACAAGAACTGGCTAAGAACATGAACCAGATAGGCGATGTCTGGTCGAGTGACAGTTAAGTAGATGAGTTCTCCAACTAGCTGTCGATAAAGAGTAGGATTATCTAAAACAGTGCCATTAATAGGAGTAAATCGAACATTAGGCTCAAGAAGAGTAGACTCAGTGCGACTATCTGTAATGCCGGCTCCAGCAAAAAGATCTGAAGCATATTTAGCTTGAGAGAGATAGATGCCATCATCGGTAGATATGACTTCTAGACCAAGAAAATAGCTGAGAGAACCAAGATCTTTCATCTCAAAAGTACGCTGAAGGGATGCCTTGAGATAAGAGATACCATCAACATCATCTCCAGTAATGATCGTGTCATCAACTTACAGAAGTAGAAGAACAACTCCACGTTCACTTTTACGAATGAAGAGAGAATTCTCATGAGGGCTGTAAGTGAAACCAAGATTTCATATGATAGTGTTGAACTTGTCAAACAATTCACGAGGAGCTTGCTTAAGTCCATAAAGTGCCTTGCGAAGGAGACAAACTTTGCTAGAAGGACAAGGATAACCCAGAGGGGGTTTCATATAGACTTTCTTTTTCAAATCTCTATTAAGAAATGCATTCTTTACGTCCATCTTATTGAGAGACCATTTTTTAACCGCACCAATGGCAAGAAGAGCTCGAACAGATGTGAGACGAGTAATAGGAACAAAAGTCTCTTCATAGTCAATATACTCTTGCGTATAACCCTGAGCAACCAATCGTGCCTTATAACGGTCAATAGAACTATCAGAGCGAGTCTTGGTCTTGTATACCCATCTGCTTTCCAAAACTTCCTGATTAGAAGGAGGATCAACCAAATCCCAAGTGTGTGCTTTTTCAAGTTTCTGTATTTCTTCCTGCATTGCTTGTTGCCAATTTGGATTTGTGGAGGCTTCTCTGAATAACTTAGGTTCAAGTTGATGAAGAATAGTAGAAAAATAATGATAATCAAGAAGATTGAGAGGTAGATTTCTTAACCTAGTAGAACAAGTGAAAGGAGGAGGCATGACGGTAGGAGCAGGATCGTCGTCCGGTCTGAAATCATCGGGAGATGGAGAAGGCAGAAGAACAAGAGGCTATAGAGGGTGACTCGAGATAGAACCTGTAGAATCATCACTAGAAAAAAGACCAACATTGGGGTTAGTGATAAAAGGTGACTGAGTAGGAGGAATGGACTCAAAGGAGGAGAACCGAGAAAACATGTGATGCTCTCAGAAGACAACATGATGAGATATACAAATACGTTTAGAGAGAGGATCCCAACAACAATAATCCTTATGTTTAGTGCCATAACCGAGGAAACAACACATATGAGTCCGAGGTTCAAGTTTACTATGTTCATGAGGCTGAAGAAGAACAAAACCGACACAACCAAAAATTCGAAGAGAACTATAATTTGGGGAGGTATGATAAAGACGCTCAAAGGGAGTAATGTTACCAAGAATAGAAGAAGGGAGCCTATTGATAACATGAACAACAGTAAGAACAGCTTCACCCCAAGTACGCTCAGGACACGAAGAAGAACGAAGTATTGCACGAACATAGTCAAAAATGTGACGTGTTTACGTTCAGCTCGACAATTTTGTTGAGACGTACCAGGACAAGAAAACTCAGACAAAGTACCCTGTTCTGCAAGAAAGGTTAAAAGTTTGGAATCACGGTATTTCAAGGCATTATTTCGTCGAAAAACCTTAATGACCTTAAAAAATTGAGTTTTAATCATAATGGCAAAGTTAATATAAATCTGAGGTAACTCATGGCGATTAGTCATCAAATAAACCCAAGTAAAACGTGAATAATCATCAATGAAAATGACAAAGTATCGAGCTCCACCCATAGAAGCAGTGGGAGCGGGGCTCCAAACATCAGAGTGAATGAGATCAAAAGGAGAGCAAGCAAGAGAGGAATTATTATGAAAACATAAAGCAGGTTGTTTGGCAGTCTGACAAGGAATGCAATCAAAAGATTCATTAGGAACCTGACCCAAAACACCCTGAGACACAAGAGGACGTAATTTTTCTAAGGAGTTGTGGGCAAGGCGTTGATGCCATAAGTGAAGGGTAGATGGAGAAGAAGCAGCACAAAGATTTGGTAAAGGAGGAATATGGAGATTCTCGAGTTCAAACAACCTTCTGACCTTACGTCCAGTTGCGATGATTTGTCCCGTTCGACGATCCTGTACACGACAACCAGAAATGGAAAAGTAACATCAAAATCCAAATCAACAAGTTGACAAACAGAAAGAAGATTAAAGTTTAATTTGGGAATATAGTAAGTATCAGGAAGATTAAGAGTCGACTGGGAGATAGAACCCTTGTGTGTTGCGTGCAAGAGGAAACCATTAGTAGTATTGACATAAGGTGCATTTGTAGTGGTAGACAGAGACGAGAAAAGATTACGCAATGGAGACAAGTGATTAAAGCAACTCGAGTCAAAATACCATTTAGAATTACCCGAAGGAGTCAAAAAAGCAGTAGGGGTATTACCAGAAAGGGATAGAAGATGCTGAAGAAGAGACACAATATTAGATAGAGAGATAGGAGACGTGTTGAGAGGAGTAGAGGTAATAGATTTAGTAGTAGCAGCAACAGCAGAAGCAGGCACAATCTTGGAGAAAGTGTGACGAGAATGATACTTGAGTTGATCAGGACGTGGTGGGCGAGTAGGACAGGTAGTAATTAAATGTCCCAAGAGTTTACAATAATGACAGAATAGCTGTGAACAATGGTAGCTAATATGACCTTTCTGGTGGCATGTGCAACATTCAACAGAGGGACAGTCAGAGAAAAGGTGCCCGAAACAGTCACAGTTTCGATAGAAGTTACCTTTTCTGTCTGTGGTAGCAAAAGCATCTGACTTTTTCATAATAGTAGTCACAGATCAAAGAGAGGAGAGAAAACTGCAATTTCAAAGCAGAAAATGAGAAATCTAATAGCAAAAGCAGAAAGAGCTCACCAAAAAATCTTAGTGAGGGTTCCACTGTCTGCCACGTCAACAGGGAAGGACACGTGGCGCTGCGTGATTGGAGGAGGAGAACATGTCAGCAGCTGCCTAACACGTGGGTCGGGCAAAACGGGTTGAGCACAGGTCCGTGGAGCAAGCTGCCTAACACGTGGTGTGACGGAAGCCGTGGGCGTTGATCCAACAGCGTTGGAGGCGTCTGGAAGGAGAAGAGCTTTTATCGGACAGGGAACTTCGAGCGGCACGTTCGGCGGTGTACGACGGTGATTCTGGAGGCGTTGGAAACCTTGCGACGAGGAGAAGGTGATGGTGGCAACGGTGACGAACCAAGGTGTCGGGAAGCAGTCGAAAAATGAGGACAAAGTACTGCCGGATGAGAAAAAAAGAGCTAGAAACCAATTGTTACTGAAAAAAAAGTAACCTAAACTCTTGATACCATGTTAGAAATAAGAGAGCAGTCTAAAAAAGGTATTTGTGTGTACTATTCAGTCTGAGGAAAAGTACAGTATACAAGGAGTATAGATAGCTGCAAAAAGAATCAAAGTAATAACATAGAATCCTACAATTAATACACAAATACGCTATATAAATACAAATAATACTAATTGATATAATTTGATTCTAATTATTCTCTTAACACCATTTAATAATTATATAAAAATAAAAAGTAAATTGTGGATATTCCTATTCAATAACAGTATTTTATGAATATGTAAGTACTTTATTAAATAATGAAAAAACTTTATTATATCTTTGCCCTTAACGTGCAATGATGATTAACTTAAATTGTGTTAATACTATTCATGACATAGAAATATATAGACACTAACATAAAAATTCATTTGATTATAAAAAGAGGAATATAAAATATAAATACATATATAGAAAATATTTGTATATCCTTCTATCTCTTATTTCTACTTAGAGTTACAGAGATATTCAAATCATCCTTAAGTAGATAAAAAAAATGGTTTATTTAGTTCATAGAATTGATTAAACCATGCGTATTTTGGTAACTTTTTCGAGCAATAAGTGGCCCAGAACTTGAAGTGGTGGACATTACAGGAACTAAGCAAAAAGTTAGGCATGTCACCAAAAAGGAAGCGCATGAAGAAAAAGGAAATAGGAAAGGAAAGAGATAGTAAACTGTTCGTTTGGATTGGAAGGCATATTGAATGAAAGTGTGGACATTAAGCTTTGCTTTTTGATATAAAAAGGCAACAAAGATAAATGTGTGGTAACCTTTTTTTCACACTAAATCATGAGACCAAGACTGGTTTTAGTCAAATAGGAAAGGAGAAAAAGCTCCAATACACAACTGTAGAATGAAGCAATGTATGGAAATACATGGTTTGGTACCTTATTATATGTTACTCTAGGAATGTCCCATTAATGCTATTAGGACGACACCAAAATTCTGGACTAGATTCTTCCGAGAATAAGATTCAATAATAAATATTGAATTGCAAAAGTTACCTCTATGTACCATAAACAATGTTCAATGGAAACAAGTTTATCTTCAACACTAGCAGCCAAAATTCTTAATTTCAGTTTATTTGCTTTTTCTTCAGTCAAGATTGTGGTACACTGGATGACTGGAATATTTTGATTCAATTAAAAGTAAACATATTGAGTTATTTCAATCTTTCCACGGCTGGGTAATATGATATTGAGAAATTGCATTGAACTGAAATTATATATTGAAGGTCATTTGCTTTTATATTTATATATATGAAAAAGGTATCAGTTATTTACACTCATTCCACAAGAATAATGATAATTTGTGTGCAACAATAATCATTTTACACTTCTGTAGCAATAAATAGTGTTCTGATGTTCCAGCATATAGGCTAAATGTTCAATGCAATAGTGGCTCTTCAATGGATCAGTATGCTATAGACTTACAAGACCAGTTAAGTCATTTTTTCTTTGCAGTTTCAACTTGTTTGTGCACAAATGGAGCTCCAAAAGATCATTTTCAGGATGACTAGCTACAAGGTTATCATGTAGCTCTCATTGGCAATCATCCACAAAACAAGTTAGTATGCTCAATTGTTCATTGGATTCTACAACCCCCAGACTCCGGTCCTCGCCGTACGTTGCCATATGCTGACAGTTCCAAAAGATCCATATCGCGACCTGTAAGGCATCCAGAGCTCCATCAACAGTTGTCATCACTACTCTAGGTAATATACATGCTACCATTGGAAGCCTACAGCAGCAAATATGTATAATCAATTAATCATATAGCCGTACCTGAAACCCTGCAATAAGAACTCTTCTGAATAAGTTCAGATTTGGATATATCTGTTCGATTACCCTTCGACCGGTTAACTGTTGCCTGAAAATCACAACAGAAAAGAACTATCAAATGAATGCTAAGAAAATCAAATAAGGAAACAGACTAAATAACTCATTGGTTTTTGTTCTGAAAATAAAGTCGAGCTTGCATCATAACTTTCTTTATTATTTGCATCCGAATTGGAACTAGCAATGAACTTTAGCAGCAGAACTAAACTGCATATAATTTACCATCATGAAATTATGTGAACACTGTTTAAGGATTAACAGTAAACCTTCCACACCTCATCCTTAGATGGCTTGAAAGTGTGAAGTCACTCAGAAAGAAGTGTAATGGAAGAGACAGGAAAAATGTCAGATTATCTGAGTTATCTAAATGCTTCTCCAATAGAACAAAAAATCTGTTTCACACTACGTCTATATGGCTACATGGTTCTGTTAATGGTGTCCAAGTCTTTGATTTGTTGTTCAACGACCAAAAATATGTTAGTGGAGTTCCCTTTGAGCATGGACAAATCAGTTACATATGGCTGTAATAGGCTAATAGCTAAAGAATGATCCCCCAATAACATCAGTATAATTATCTACATACTACTGAAAAAGTAAATGCTTATAACAAGTTTACTGGCCTTCATTATAGCATTACAGGACACAGCTCTCAGTTGAAATATGTTTGCGTTTATTGAATGATGTTATTGTTTAAATGGATTTTCAAAAGGGGATCCTAGTAAAGCACATCATCAAATAAACGAAAGGTATTATAAGGCACTGAACGGAGAAATTGAGAAACTGAGAGGAACCGAGACACCTTACCTGTAAAACTTGACAGTTTTCCAGTGTGCTTTTCCCACCCTGTAGTTCACAAAAAATCCCAAATAAAGAATAAGCAAACAGAACAGTAGTAATTGAGTTAGTAAAACATTAATCTTTAAAATGTTTCCTTTCTTGGATTGTGGGGGGTGTTTTAAGTGATGATTTTCCTTTCTTTGGAATGGATAATTATAAATATATAATCCTCTAAGACTTATGGTACTTTAAAATGTTCATACAAATGGATAGTTAGATAGGGATTTGGAGGATCACATTAAAAAAGCCCTCACTATCTAATCCCCAGACTTCCAAATAAGATAATGGTTTATTATATGTAGATGCAGATCTCGATTAAATGTACTCCCACCAAAAGATAAATCTAGAAAAAGTTAAGCTATTATAATTCATCAAAAGAAGCAAACACCAGTTTCCATTGAAGTTTCATATACATTAATGTCAGAAACTGTATCGGAATCACACATATGAAAGTGCAAGGTGAATTTGAAACTTACTTCATGGTTCTCTTGGTGCTCATCTACAATTTTGTACATTGAGCATGTAATAATCAATGGAATGCTACATGCATTTCTATAATCTGACATAAAATGCGTCAAAAGAGGGGAAATGAGTGTGACCTTAGAGTAAGGGAGGATGTGGTCGTAATCATGGCAGAGACAACCAGGGCAACCGACGAGCTTGCGAAAGACGGTGTTGCCGAGGGCATCCCTGCGCCACCGATCGGGGTCTCGGCCTTTGATCTTCTCGGCTTTCTCCCAGCATTGCTGCTTCACGCTGTAAGGGAAGCTTCTAGGGTTAGGGTTAGGGTCCGAAGAGATTCGAAGGTCTTCGAAGTCAGCTACGAGGTCATCGTCGAGCCCGGAACGGGTGAGTGTTGAGGAGCGAGACGACAACTTGGAAGAAGTCGTTTTGGATCGGTCCCTTATGGGCGACTTGCTTGGGCTGCTTCGTCTTCTTCTCCTTTCTTCTACTTCTTCTCTGTTATTGTCACTCCTAGAAGAAGAACTCATCGCCTCCTATCCACTTTCCAATTCTTTTCTCCTTTCTTACGCTACTCCAATGGATAATAATATATCTATTTCTCTTTTCTTCTTTTCATTTTTTATCAGTTCATATCACTATTTTCTTTTTGTACCAAATTCTATTATTTTCACTTGTTGGTAAGAGATTTATTTAACTTGTAGGGTTTTCAATTATCACAACTTAAAAGAAATTCTCCTCAAATGAGTCAAAAATAATAGTGTTTATACAAAAAGTTAATTACAATTTATAAATGAATTTGGATGACATTAGAAAATTAAAAAAATTATTTTAATTGAGTGAATTTGACGAATACGCAAAATTTAAAAGATGGCCTTGATTATTTATTCTGTTAAAATAGATGATAAATAATAAATTAACAAATTAAATCCTTGGATAAAATTTATTAATTTACATAACATGAGACTTATATTATTTACATTTGAATAGTGAGTTAATAATGTTTACTTTTTATTGTCTTGTAAGCATGGTTGATAAATGAGCGCACCAATCATTACATACTCAACAGGAGTAAAGGCATCATAGACACTCGGTGAAGGAAAAAAAGAAGAATGGCAATGGCATGACCGATGCACGATACATGAAAGGTGTGTTGTTATTTGTTAATACAAAAAGAAGACGTGGCAAACTACCTAGAAACTGAATGAAAGAGAAAAGGGGGAAATAGTTTGTTGGTAGAGGATAGAGATTAGAAGAAGAAGGGTGTCATTGTTTGTTGTTGCAGAGGTTGGCAGCAGTGTGGAATCTGACCGTACTTTTTGGAAAACAGTATATAACTTGTACGTTTGGGTGGTTCTCCAAAACTTGTATCTACCGAAATCACAGCTCAGCCCCTTCCTCCTCCTTCTTCTTCTTTCTCTCTTTCTCTCTCTCTCTCTCTCTCTCTCTCTCTCTCTCCCTCTGTCTCTCTTCTTTTCTTCAGTTACCTCACACCACCCTCCCACATTTCAATAATTCCCTCTCTTTTTTTTTCCTCCCTGCATCTTCTTCAGTACTACCTTACGAGGTTCGTTTTTCTCCTATCTACATCAAATTCTGTTATCTTAAATTTGTCGTATTTACATATTGTATTGTATCGATTGTGTTTTTGTGTATCGATTATGATTTATGATTGATTTGAAAATATGTTTGCTCCTACCTCCTAAATGTGCAGGATGGGAAGAGTTAAATTAAAGATAAAGAAATTGGAGAGCACCAGCAATCGCCAAGTGACTTATTCAAAGCGGAAAAGCGGAATCTTGAAGAAAGCAAAGGAATTGTCAATACTATGTGATATAGATATTGTTCTTCTCATGTTTTCTCCAACAGGAAAGCCTACATTGCTACAAGGAGAGCGCAGGTAATAATCATCATTGACACATTCCTTCTAAGATGGAATTTGTTGCTAGTGAATTCAAAATCTATTCCTAGAGGAAGTAAAAAGCAGAAACTGTACTGTGATATGCATTCATTTTTTTTCATAATTTCGGAGTTTATCGTTTCAAGAATCAGAGACAATCTTTGCATTTGCAATAGGTGCAAATCATATTTTATGAGGATGATGAGATATCGTAATATCTGCATGTGATTCTATATATTAGGTATTGTTTCTTGAACAAGGAAGTTTCGTCACGGGGAAAAACTAATGTCACATGCTCAATTCTAACTTCTATACGATAATCAATGAAGTGAATATTGTATGAGGGACGAAAAGGAAGTGTAGAAACAATTTTTTTTAGCTTCCAGATTCGAGTAAATCCGCGTGTTACTGTAATTCTTTTCAAGCTGGTGAATTCTTTATAGATGTTCACCTTTGAAGTTTTGAGATGCCAAGAACATGGAAGAATCCCTACTTCTAAATTTAATGTTCGTATTCATAATTGAAATTCTTTCAAGCCAGGCCTAGAGCCACCCTGGAAGTTGGAACAGATATATTGATATTTTTATGTGTGGTTGTAAGACTAGGCAGAAGCAACAGAATAAGAATAAGAGGTGTAAGAATAGGATTATAGAAGAAAGAGTAGAAGAGAGTGTGTATAAGAAACAGAGAAGCTGAAAGATATCAAGGTGATACCCTCCTAGTCTCTGATGTATTATTATTTGAAGAACAAAATCCTGAAAAGTAGAGAACAAGGTTGCATTAGAAAGGCTACCACTCTCCTAAGGTCCTGCCCAGTCCAAATCCTTTCTGTTTTCCTATTAATTCCCTTCATCCCTCTTATATACATTCTCAATCCTCTCTCCTATAACAAAATTCATCTCTCTTTCTCTCTCTCTCACAAAATCCACACTAACTTTTCCATTCCAGCTGTCCAATTTTTTACATCAGCTGGTCCTGCTTTATATTTCATTTTCAACTCTCTAACTAACTTAACTGCCAATTTTTTCTCATTCTTCTTGTTTTCTTCACTTGGGTACTAAGGAACTTTCATATGTGTAAGATGCTACTTTGTTTTTATTTTTACAAAAGAAAAGCCTCGTTTTTATAATAATGGAATCGGTGTATTGATCTTTTAATATACATAGAACATGTCAGCTTGTAAGTATCTTGTTTATCGGAGGATATTATTATAAATTCATCTTTATAATGTTTAACATTCAAATGAAAAAGAGTAAATTCTTGTTGCATTATTAATGACGGTATATTGATGATGATTTACAGCAATATTGAGGAAGTCATTGCAAAATTTGCTCAACTTACCCCACAAGAAAGGGCCAAAAGGTTTGCCAAAACTTTCTGCTGAGGTTGTGTTTTTTCTATTTCATTTTTTGATTATATATGAATTAATCTTCTTTTTGCCATTTTATTTGAGCAGGAAATTGGAAAGTCTTGAAGTAAGACATTCTTTTCATCTCACATTTGTCTTTTCTATATATTGTGCATTTGATGCATCAGGTTCATATTTCGTGTTTCCTCTGAACTTTTATCAGTGATGCTGAACAAACACTCTGGTTGTGTTTAAAATATAGGCACTAAAGAAAACCTTCAAGAAATTGGATCACGATGTAAAAATACAAGATTTCTTGGGTTCAAGGTAAGTTATTGTGATAGTTGAATTGTCACTTTTTTAAGAGCTTTTGATGGGTCTGACTTTGCTTCTTTTCCATCTTGCAGCAGTCAAACTGTGGAGGTACAATTTCTTCATAAACATCACAATGATCATGATTAAAATAGCTTCAGAAAATTTAAGTTGGAAGTTAAACAACAAAAATGTTCCACATGCAGGAATTAACTCATCAAGTAAGGCTTCTACAAACGCAGCTAACAGATGTACATCAGAGACTGAGGTGCAACTTTGGAGCTTTTGGTTGTTAAAGTATTTCTTTTTCTTCTTGATGTTATCTTATTGCCCTCTAACTGAATTATTGTTGATTTGACCTAGGCTTAGTTATTTGTGACCTGAGTCATTTTTCAGTGGATTAGTTGTGCTAGTAAGTGATATGGTGACTAAAATATTATAAATTGATGAATAATCATAAAAATGGATGTGTTATGTATTGTATAGCTTTTTAGTAATGATTAAGATAAATCCACCCACAGTCCATTTGTATCATGTGACGTTTTATGCAGATCATGAAGTTGATTTATACTTTGGATTTTGTCACAATTTGACCACTATTTAGTATTTTGAACCGAAAATATATTGCTTTACTAGTCGACTTTTCTTGAAAGCCCCAGATTTTCTTTGTTAGCAGTTGGGTAGAGCTTGCTTAATAATTTGAATATTTCCTGTGATTAACCTCTACCTTGACCTTCGATTTGCCAGCATTTAACATGATTGCAAAAGCCTCTTCTAACCCTATAAATCTCATGCATGCTCTTGGGTGATGAAAGTTTGAGGCCATCATATATTAATTTTGTTTTACATTTGCAATTTTTTAGTTATTGGAATAATATTGACAAGATCAATAGCATAGAACACCTTAGGCAAATGGAAGAATCACTCAGGGAATCAATTAATCGAGTGTGTTTACAGAAGGTAAGATTTTGTTTGATGTGGTCTAGTCATATTATTTTGACATCTTCAAGTTTCTGACATACCGGTATTTTAGCATATATGCACGTCTTAGACTAACATCTTTCATGTTAAATGAGTTGTGAAGTGGAGTTTATATTATAAATTATTTTTGTCTGCAGGAAAATTTGGGAAAGCACCAAATAATGTCTCTTGAATGTGCCAATCAGGTAGAAAATGTACTCTGTTCATATGTGAATACCATGTCCTTTCTTTGGGGATAAATCTTATTTGGGATATTGTTGCTTCGTAGTTACAGGATGGAATGACTTTACCCTTGATGATGGCTGGTCTGCAAGAAAACCAACCATTGTCTTGGCTTTTGAATAACGATAACCATCAGTTGATGTTGCCGAGCGAACCGAAATATCTGCAATATAGGTGGGTCAACTGCTATATAAAGCTTCAACTCAATTCTACCGAGCGTAGAGCAACTTTTGTTCTAGCAAAATTGAATAACATTCCTTCTAAGAAAGCTTTACATTTCAATTTATTCACATGATCTAAAATATTCTCCTTAATTATCATGTTCTATTGTAATTATTATTTATCAAATATTTCCTTTTATTTGGTATGGATGGCCTTGTGCTTTATTTGCCAAACTAATTACCGAATTGTTTGTATAACATACAGCGATAATACCAATAGAGAAGCTGAGCGCTCAACTGATGTTTCGCTCCCTGGATACTCCAGTTACATTGCCAATAATGGCAAACTTGACAGCTCTCCCCAAGTCAATACCATAGGTCAGGCAGGCAGTGGCTTGAATGAGTTGAACGGCACTGCTTGCTTAAATATACAACGTTGTGAGCAATTTGCATACCCTCCTCCTCCTCCTCCTCCTCCAGATAATGAGGAAGTGAAACATCGCACGACAATGTATAATGAGAATGGCCATGATAAACTAAATACTTCAGATTACCAAGTTCATAATGGCTTTGATTTGCCAAGATCACTGTTTGAAAACGGACACCAGTTCTGGAATTCTGCTCCTGGGCCTTGTGGGGTTGCCATGTATAACGAGAATGGCTACCATAGGGTATGCAGTCCTTTTGATTTTCACCATGTTCCAGCTTTGGCTTTTGTTCTTCAGTTTTATTATAAACAAGATGGCTTGGATTGGCTTGAAACTAATTTCTATTCTTTTCATTCTTTTTGCAGTAATCGATTGACTCTGCCACCCCTACTAACTGATTGGCTTCTAACATTTTTATCCTTTGATGATGTTAACTTTGAAGGACTCCAGAAACCAGATTAGGTTGCATCTCCAACTATGAGGGTCAATGCACTTCATAAGGGTTGGTTGTGTTAGCTGTATATACTGTATGACTTAATAGGATGCAGTTTGTCCACATACAAATATTTTCTGTTATTTTTCACTTTTTGTTTACTGTTAGATTCTTGGAGTTGATGCAGTTATCCAAGCCATGAATGTAAAATATTGTAGAAAAATTAAATTGATTTACATTGAGTAATGAGTGCAGTTGTAACTACTAGTATTAGGAAACTGCTTCTTGAAGTCAAATGTTCATTACTAACCAAAGGACATGAGTATGATTTTAGAGCACACATCCAATTATCTATTTGCAATATTCACTCATGTCATTCAAGACTTAAGAAGCATTTTATATATGTAATTAGTAACTACCACAAAATGCTGAAAGAAGAATAAACTTACCCTGTTTTGTTATTAGAAAACATTATGCTTGTGTGATAGTGGATATATATTAAGGTATAGTCTATAGTGTATGCTAAAGTAGTGTGCAAAAATACCTATGCTAATCAGAGAAAGACACTGTGTTTGATAATTAGTTTAGAAGATTATTTTTCAAAATCACGATTTCTTTCCTTATTTGGAAATAAATAAGATATTGTCTTTGTTTGAGGTCCAATATTTAGAGCATAACCAGTCCATTACCAAGTTATTGTTTAGATCAGGGTAAACAACAATGTTTTTCTGCCAAACTGCACCAAGAACTAGAATTTATGCAGTGTATCCAGAAACAAGGAAAAGATAATCTATCACAGAACACTAATTAAGGAATTAAAGCTGATAACTAGCTAAGATAAACATTGCAGCAAAAATGCTTCTTATTATATATATTCTTGTTATTCTTGGCTAAGCTCAAAAATCATGCTTCAAACTTGACTAAACCTCACAATAGACCAAAAAAATAAGATAAAATGGCCGGTGATAATCTCCCCACTGCCTTTAGAAAGCAGCGCATAACTCTTATTGTAATACAATCCAAATGATAAGGAACAATTTAAAATAATCCCCTCCCATTTTCTCTTAATGACTTACTCCTATATTTGTTTTACTCTGCATTATAAATTTATCCTACTGAATATCAACCATAAATGGTAATATAGTAGTAATTGTATGAGAAATAAGGATCTATGTTATTGTGTCTCCTAAGGGAATTGTTGCCCTGTGAAGGTCTGGCCAAAGGACCAACCAGGAGGGGCAACATCACTGGAGACAAGGGTGCGGCCGTCGCTGGCGGTGATCTTAAAGGAGAGGCTTTGTCCATTGAGGTAAGAATTGCTCTGCCAGTTCTGACCCCAGTTCCTGGACATTGGTTGCCAACCGGTTCTTGATCCTTTGATGGAAACCGCGGTAACGTCGCCCGCACCCCCAACATTGGTGATTAGGACTAAGTTGAAGTAAGAATGGCCATTGATGGTGAATCTGATGCCTCCTTTCCTTTGGCATGGGACCCTGCTCTTATCACAAAAGGAACCTAAATTTACTTGACACACTAATTCTAACAAAATCTTTTGAAGCAAAATATCACCATTGCGTTGTTCTGCAATCATATAATAACAACAAATGATAGATTATGCAAAAAGGTTACCTTCTATAAGCTACAGAGACTATGCCGGCTCTGTATTGAGCAATTTGTTGGAAGACAGGTTGAGAGAGATCAAAGTGTTGAAGGGGAGGGTTGCACCAACCGCCGTTATCGCTTGGGAGGGCATTGTTTGGAGGACAGAAATTGGTGGCAGTGACCACAACTGAGCCAGGGAGGCACCATCTTTGATCACTCACACACTTCACCTCAAAACATGCCCCACAGCTCATGCCATTGTTGAACAATGCACTGCTCAAAGCGGCTGTTTCAGTCCCATATCCTTGCCTAATCAGGTTTCCATATCCACAAGCTCCACCTAAAATCAACCACAAAACAATAGAAATTCAAGATTTTGTTGTTATTCTCACAAATATTGAGAAAAACTAATATTTCAAGGGTCACTGAAGATATGGTATGAGAAAGTTTAGAGGCAACACTTTTATTAAAATCTGACAAGTACTTAATCAGTAAAAAAAAACGAGTAATCCTATACTATTAGATGTAATCTCACACCATTAAAAATATTAATAATAACTAATTATGGCTATAAATTACAAAATCTGCTAGCTCCTACCATTCCTCTACTTAATTTCTAATAACATCAATTATTAAGTGAAAGAAAAAGTGTTACTTATCTAAAAGATTAAAAATATATTTGTAATTTGTTAGAGATATATTTAATCAAATGCTTTTTTCTCTATGCTTAAATTTATAAGGTAAGTAATTTTATGATATATAATTAAATTTTTTATGACAAAAAAATTTAAAGTTAGTTTCTTATTATCCAAAAATAAATTAATAAATATAAAGCAAATAAAAAAAGTAAAAGAATGTCTATATAAAATTCACATAAATTAAATTTTTCTAAAAATAGTTTCATGATAATATTAGATATTGAAGTAAAGAAAGTACATACCTCGAATTGAGTATATTTAGAAATATATTGTGAAATCACTTCTACCTTGTAAAAATTTCAAAATTCAGTTGATTTTGAAAATCTTTTATTGTAGGTGTTGTGATTTATTCCCCTCTCTTATTATTGAAATGAAAGAATAATTTGTCTAGCAATTTAATTAGTCAAATCAACCTTAAACCTTGTCATATATATAATATAACTCATATAACCATAATAAACATTAAAAAATAGGAAAGTGTGACGCACATACCCATTGTGGCAGAGGCATCACCCCCACCATAGAAGGTTGCATGGGCATCCAACCAACTATTACCATTAGCATCATTCCCATGAACACCTACTCCTACTAATAAAATAAACCCCATCAACACAACTCCCAAAAATCCCATCTTTCATGCAGCAGTTAATGGAGTGAAGAATAAATGGAACTATGGAAGAAGAATGCAAAAGGTAGTGGAATAAATAGATGCTGCATTGTGGCCAAATAGTAATAACTGTGTCAAGTGTGGGGATCGGACTCTAATCTTGCCAAGTGTTGATGTTCTATTTTTCTATGCTGAGACAGTCAGACAGCTCAAATTTTCCTTAAACCACGTGGTTTTCATCATTTTCTTTCTTTTTTTGTTTTGTTTTTGAGTTAAAGAGTGCATAATTTAATTTGCTCTTGTATGTGGTAGTGAAAACTGTCACTGTCTCAAGAGAGGCAAAGCGTCCTCACCACACACTACTTTCTTTCTATATATTGTTACCAAAATTTGGTGAATTTGTTACCCAACTATGCATAGAGTGAGTGGAATTTGAACCCCTTTTTTATTCCTGAAACGCTTGATAGATTGCATGGTTTAGAATCATAGGAATGAAATTAATCAAGTAAATGATTATATATAGAGTAAAGCTAGGAAACTAAAAGCATATCAGCCAAAACTCAGTCAAATATCTTTGGATGAATTCAAAATTTTTACGAGTTAATATATATGGATGTTTCTTCTACTAAGTATTAGAATGTTTCTTTTTCATATTAAATGGATGTTCTTTTATATATTTTTTGAATTTGTGATTGTTAGAAGTGGATAGATTAATGTGAGAAAAAAGAGGAAGGTTTTTATAGGTTTTAATTAGGTTTACTTAATCAATTTAAAATTTTTTAAATTTTGAATTTAAAAATTTAAAATTAATTAATTATTGATATAAATTAATATAATTTTGTTTAGTTTTTGGCCGATAAGCTTTTGGTTCCTCATACTTTTGCTTATATATATTGCGTTAGAAGTTATAGAGGTGGACACGGGGAAAAAACACAAGCAGCTAGCTCCTCTCAAGTCTCAACTCTCAATCAATGCTAGCTAGTACTACACAATTTCCATGGCAGGTTGCAAGCTTGTTTCAAATTCAATTAATTAAATAGTATGTACCACCATGCTTTGATTTGGAACATCAATCAAATTGGGTCCAATTTTCTACTAACAAGTTCAATCATGTGGGTGAGGCGGTGGTTGATTGATAATAACTCTACCAACAAAAGTTAAATTAGAGGACCATCACGACCACTCTCATTTATTACATTTCATTCCATTAAATTAATGCTAACGTGAAACTTACTAAGTTGAAATTACCTACAAATAATTAAGAGAAGTTTTAGGAGACTAGCATTTTTATTAAAGAAAAAATATAGGTGAACAATAAAAATATTAAACAATATAAACAATAGATATATTAAATGTTTATTTTACTAGTATACGGATAGTTATTTTAATATTAAAATTTAGGGAGTTAAATTAAAAGTGTAGTGTGTTTTTATTTGATTGGTAATTGTTCATATTATTCAATAAAGTTATTGTCCTCCTAGCATTCCCCTTTATTAAAATATGACCATCACTTAATCAACAAAAAAAAAGTGAATAATTCTATATTATTAGATATAATTTTATACTATTAAAAATAATAATAATGACTACAAATCATAAAATCGGTTGATTCTGACTCCTATCACTACTCGTATAATTAAACCCTAGTTGAACTAAATTAAACCTCGCGCATACAGTAGTTAGTAGTTTCATGTGGAAAATTTATTAAAATATTGGCAACTACGTACTAAGCTAGTTTAACCGAACCATATATGGGTTGTAAACTTGTAATTTTAAATTTAATTATAGCAGTTTGAGTTTGTATCTTTGCAGCAAAATTTAAAGTCCTGTTTCGTTTTCGATTCTCTTCTTCTAATAATGAGTACTCATCAGCAACGAACACGTGTTTCCATATTTACGGCAATTGGATCTTAGTGCATAGTGCATATGTATATAGCTAGCTTGACCCTTTCGGTATATAAAACAAAGAAGCATGTCATGGTATGATTTCTGAATCGAAAAATTATAGAACAAAAATATAAAAAAGTCGCTTCTTTTGTTAATTATATTAATTATTGGAGTGGAGATGCGGGGTATCGATCCCCGTACCTCTCGCATGCTAAGCGAGCGCTCTACCATCTGAGCTACATCCCCATGTTGCTTGTTGACCCAAAATAAAATATTATTATTTAATTCATATTTAATACGCTAGTACGCATACGCTTCAATACTTCATAATTTCATATATAGTTGACAGCACATGGACAGAAACAAAGACAGGTCATATATCTATCTAGCTATGCACCGATGTGAATGTGGTACAAAAACATAGAAAAAGAAAAAGAAGCAACCACTTAATTTTCCATTTTTTTGGGCGATCGAGAACACAAATCAAACATTATCATGTAAAAAATAGATATATAAAGTGTGGAATCACTTTGAACTCATCAACATATATTCAACATAGTATGTAGATCTATTTCCACCGTCACTTAGGTTGCGTTTGTTTTTGAAGACAGGACAGAACATGACACTAAGACAGAGACAATAGAACGGAGACATCAAAAATTATTTTTTGTGTTTTGTGTTTAGATATGATGGACAAGACACTGATGTAATGTCCTGTATTATGTTTGGATAGACATGGACAAAACTAAAATAGTATGCAAAATGACTGAAATAGCCATATAATTCCAAATTTTTTACATCGTACAAATCAATTTAATAAAAAATAAGAGTACGTAAGAGTACAAAAAATTACAAGAAAAATTAGTCTATGAACCAATAAGATAAAAATGATATTAAAGTAACAAAATTAAAAATAAATAAAGTAATATAAAATAGAGAAGTGAATTAAATCTCCATTAACACAGCATGCCATAAAGAAGAGAATGAACAATAAAAAGGAATAAATTAATTATCCAATCAAATAAAAAATTCTAAAAAAAAGAGAGTATCTAAAAAAGGAACACAGAGAAAGAAGAACTCCGATGTAGAGAAGAAGCTAAAATTAAGAAAAATAAGAAGAGATAATAGTAGAATAATAAAAAATATCTAAGGATAGAAAGGGAAAAAATTTTGATTAAAAAATCCGTGTTCATCTTTTTAAATCCCGTGTCCATCATTGTCCTTCGTAAAAGAGTGGACACAAAAATATAAAATAGTATCCTGGAGACAATGTGTTCCGTGTCCATGTCTCTACCTCCAAACACGTTTTAAACTTTCGGTGTCCATATCTCTGTGTCCTGTCTCCGAAAACAAACGCTATCTTACAACTCTTGAAGGATATCTTCCCTGTTTCAACTTTGGTCAGTCAATCATTATTCTGATCTTCCGAATGAAGACATTCACAAACACTGTACAATTTCTTTTTCTTTACTTGCCTCTAGAACAATTCAATCCTTGTTTGCACATGTGGCTATTATATCTTTACTGCATTTAACGGTGCTTCTTGTTGTATTCCAATCCAACACACATATTGTCTTAATCAGAATATCTAGCAATATATTCGTACGTACTTTTACAAAACTCATAACAATCATACTTCGACACATACGTACTTCATGACAGTTAACATATTATCTGATATAAAACATTAGATCATCAAACATTAGATCTTTAACTTATTGCCTCTATTTTTTTACATACAGTAAAAGAATAATATAAAGTAATAAAGAACTACTTTAGATATGGTGTTGTACCCTTGTATTATTTTGGAGGAACTAACTTATACCTCGACACGACTTGTTTTAAAAAATAAATAAATGACTCCATCTTAACAGAACACCGTTCACGATCTCGCCACAAGATCGGTCACGAAGATCTCGGCTGAAGTCGAGGACCTATTCAACACCAACTAGACTATAAAACGAGCATAAAGCCGACTATAGTTAGAACAAGAAAAAAGACTATCACACAAACAATTCACCGATATATTCACGCTTTTCTTAAAGTAATTTTTTATTGATTTGGGCGTCGGAGTCTTTTTTGCAGGTACCACGCTTAGGTGCAAGTTCACGAAAATACTCTCAGTCCGGTTCGAATTACGAATGCTTCAGGATCAACACACAGCTGAGACTTAGTTCAGAAAGAGTATCCTTGGCATAATATTTGGCGCCTACCGTGGGACCCACGCCTCGCTTTCTAGTTTTTCGACCTAAACATTATTATATCCACCCTGTCTTTTCTTTTTTTTTTCCAGGAATTGTAGCATGACGGATCATTCAGTGACCCCTTAAATCAATCCGACCAATGCCGACTTCTTGGCTGCTAACGGTACCCTACTGGCAGAAAACCAACGAATGGCTAAAATATTAGCAATAATGTAGAACAACAGCGAAGGAAAGAACGACAATAAGGATCAACACGAGGAGCATCAGTTAGAATCAAATGCAAAGACGGGGAAACACCTACCAAAACAGGAAGACGACGAACTAATCCTTTCTCGAAAGAAATAATGAGTTTTAAAATGCCTAAAAATTTTACACTTCCAATGACTTTGACACCATATAAGGGAATCGGAGATACTAAACTCCATGTCACTAAATTTGAATATATGATGTTTCTCAATAACGACTCTGATCCCATCTTGTGCCCATCTTGCCTGCAAGGTCAATATCAAGCTTTGAAGAGTTCACTAAATTGTTCATAAACCACTTCGCAGCATCCAAAATCTACGTGCGAGACTCAGATTACCTCAATACGATCAAACAAGGACAACAAGAGAGTTTGAAGGATTAGATGACGCACTTCACAACGGCTGCCATGGAAATCTCAGGCCTCAACTTGGAAGTACAACTTCACGCAATAAAAAGTGGTCTCCAACCTGGAAAATTTCAGGAAGCAATAGCCGTCGCAAAACCAAAGACATTGGAGGAATTTAGTGAAAAAGCAACTGACCAGATCGAAATCGAGGAATTACGCGAAGCTCGTAGGAATGAAAACCACCATCTCGGAAGGAAGAGGAAAAACCTCACAGGTCCCAAAATAAGTACTCCAAAAAGCCTTTCAAACTAACCCCAAAGTTTGATTCATATACCAGGTTCAACACTCGAAGAGAGGACATCATTAAGGAGATACTACACAACAAGCTGATAAAACCATCAAGCAAAGCAGGAACATACCAATACCAGAAATACGTTGATAGAAGAAAATATTGTGCATTTCACCAAAAGTTCGGCCACACCACAGATGCATGCATCGTAGCCAGAGATCTGCTAGAAAGATTAGCAAGGCAAGGCCTATTGGACAAATACGTCACTTCTAGAAACCAAAAAGAACCAACCAGGGATACAGAGAGGCCGAGCTATAGCTCAGGTCGCAAAGAAAAAGGGACATGGCATGGACCGATCGAAACCCCTACTTCTAAGGGAATTATAAATTACATTTCAGGTGGTTTTGCTGGATGTGGAGCTACTAATACAGCCAGAAAGAGAAGCTACCGATCTATGATGACAATGGAAGGATATTATCAAGGCCTGCCAACCCCAACCTTATCCATCCAGATCAGTTTCGATGATGCTGACTTTCAATATCAATCCCTGAATTTAGACGATCAAGTGGTGATCTTAATGCGAGTAGGAGAGCTAACAGTAAAAAAGGTCCTGCTTGACCCAGGAAGTAGTGCCGACGTCTTGTTCTACTCCACATTCAAAAAGATGCAACTAAGTGACAAGGCATTGTAACTATCAGGCGGAGAATTGGTAGGGTTCTCCGGAGAAAGAGTTCCCGTATCAAGTTATGTATGGCTAAGAACGACACTGGGGGAACCCCGAACTCAAAAACATTAGATATTCAATTTTTAGTAGTCGACTGCGTTAGCCCTTATAATGTTATTTTGGGACGTCCGTCCCTTGATTCTTTCGGAGCTATTGTTTCCAAAATTCATCTGTGTGTTAAGTTCCCTGTGCAGGATAACATAGTGGCAACAGTGCATGTTAACCACAAGGAAGCCAGACAATGTTACAATGCAGGTTTGAAGACCGTCTCAAAGGAGACCATTCCGAGAATCCATTCTGTGTACAACTTGGAAAGCATTCCAACTCTGGCCGAGATTGACCCAAGAGACAACAATAGTCGCCCCGCCCCAACGGACGACCTGAAAAAGGTACAACTTGGACAAATAAATCAGTTCACTAACATTGGCTCTGCTTTTTTTGCAGGAACAAAACAAAACTGGTAGACATACTAGAGACCAATGCCGACCTATTTGCATTGACCCCTGCTGATATGCCAGGAATTGATCCAAACTTTATATGTCACAAGTTGGCAGTCAATCCTAACACCTGACCTGTAAGATAAAAGAAGCAAAATCTGGGCACACAAAGAAGAAATGCTGCAGCAGTAGAAGTACAAAAATTACTTGATGCAGGCTTCATCCGAGAAATTCACTTTTCCTCATGGCTAGCAAATGTAGTGATGGTCAAGAAAAGCTCGGAGAAATGGAAAATGTGTGTAGATTTTACGAATTTGAATAAAGCTTGTCCGAAGGATTCCTATCCACTGCCGAACATTGACAGGCTAGTAGATGAAACCTCAAGATATCAAGTGCTCAGCTTCATGGATGCATATTCCAGTTACAACCAAATAAAAATGCACCCAAATGACGAAGACAAGACGGCATTTATAACTGACCAAGGTAACTTTTGCTATAAAGTAATGCCTTTTGGACTAAAAAATGCAAGGACAACCTATCAAAGACTGATGGACAAAGTCTTCAAGGATCAAGTTGGACGAAGCATCGAGATTTATGTCGACGATATGGTTGTCAAGTCAAGCTCAGAAAAATAACATGAAGTCGATCTTCAAGAGGTTTTTCAACAGCTCAGAAAATACAATATGAGGTTAAACCCGGAAAAATGTGCATTCGGAGTACAAAAAGGTAAATTCCTTGGATTCCTGCTTACAAACAGGGGAATAGAAGCCAACCCCGACAAGTGCCAAGTTGTCATAAACATGCAGTCACCTCAAACTATCAAGGAAGTGCAATGCCTCAAAGGTCGTCTAGCTGCCCTATCCCGATTTCTACCAATGGCAGCCGTCAGATTATACTATTTCTTCAACATAATGAAGAAAGCTTACAAGTTCATCTGGACGGAAGAATGTGAAAAGGCCTTCGTCGAACTCAAACAGATCCTAGGGTCCCCACCTATAATAAAAAAACCATAACAAGGTAAACCACTTTTCATATTCCTTTCAATTTTCACTAACACGATTAGCTCCGTGCTTGTAATAGAAACAGGAAAAGATCAACACCCAGTATACTTCGTGAGCAAAGTCTTACAAGATGCCGGGACCAGATACCCGATGATAGAAAAATTAGCGTTCGGATTAGTCATTACTGCTTGGCGTCTACGACATTACTTTCAAACACATCCAATAATAGTTCGGACTGGACACCCCCTGCGACAAATATTGTCACGACCAGACTTAGCAGGCCGACCCACAAAATGGGCGATAGAGCTATTTGAATTCGATATTTCATACCAATCACGAGGATCACCTAATGCCCAAGCATTAGCCGACTTCATCTCAGAGTTCACAAACAAAGAAGAAATACCCAAGACATGGGAACTATACATAGATGAAGCATCAAACGAAAACGGATGTGGAGCAGGCATCCTTCTGAAAGATAGTACTGGAGTTCGAGCCGAACAATCAATCAAATTCCTCTTTGAAATAACCAACAACCACAAGCTGAATATGAAGCTCTACTGGCAGGCCTAAGGCTAGCCAGGGGAGTAGAAGTCACAAGCTTAAAGGTGTAATGCGATTCACTCCTAGTAGTACAACAGGTAAATGGGTACTTTCAAGTACGAGATCCACTCTTAGAAAAGTATTTACACTCGGTCAAAACTATGTGATAAATTTACATTTTATGATATTTATTTGCTCTATTTGGGTGGATTTCATCAACTTTTCTTGCACTTATCCATTGAAATAGCATAGTTTCATGATTTCTTCTTAAATTGTGCTTGAAAGTAAAAACATGCTCTTTAGGCCTTTTAATTGCTAAAGTTTATTCACTTTAATCCCATTTGATGCCTTGATGTATTTGCTAAGTGATTTCAAGTTTCTAAGGCAAGTATGGGTTGAAGAAGTGAGAAAAAGAGCATGCAAAAGAAAAGAAACCATGAGGAAATAGAGTTTGAAAGATTCAGCATATATGCGTGCACACAGTGATGCGTGCGCACACACAAGTGCGAGCTTGGCAACGCGTGCGCGTGACCCACGCGTACGCGTGAGGATGAATTTTGCCAGGTGATGCGTACGCGTGACCCACGTGTATGCGTGACCCGTGTCACGTGAGCTCATTAATTGTAAATCGTTGGGGGCAAATTCTGGGCCTCCAAAACCTAGTCCAACTTATTTTTGAAGCTATTTCAAGCCAAAGTGAAGAGGAATGAAGGGGGGAGCAATTAGGTATAGTTTAGTATCATGTAGGTCATTTTCTAGAGAGAGAAGCTCCCCACTCTCTCTATAAATTAGGGTTTTTAGCTTAATTTCTTTGTAATTTCTATTTTTAATTATTATTTTCATCTAGTTTCTTCTACATTTCTTTGTTCTATTGCCTTAATTTCCTTAGTTTATCTTGTTAATTTCTCAATTTTGTCACTTTCATGTTTATGGATACTCTTGTTAATTTTAATTTCAATTAATGCAATTTATGTTTTCATGTTAATTGTTGCTTCCTTTAATTGTTATTATTATTTTCTTGCTTTTGATAGCTTTAGAATTTAATTTCATTTCAATTCAATTTGATTTTATTTTCATGCACACCAAGTGTTTGACAAAATGCTTGGCTTAATATTTGCTTTTTTTTCACTCTTGACTTGGAATTGAGGACTTTGGTGACCCTTGAGTCCTTGATGTCCATTTTTGTTTGATACATTAGAGTAGTTAGTTGATTTGGTTTCCACTAACTCTAAGTCTTTCATTAATAGAGTTGACTAGGACTTGTGGATTGAAATAAATTATGCCTACTTGACTTATCCTCGATGTAGGGTTGTCTAAGTAGGATTAACTCTTCATAATCATCATGTGTTTGTGGTTAATGGCTAGGATAGGCAACTTTAGCTCTCAATCTTCGCCAAGAGGTTTTTAGCACTTGAATTACCCTTTTCTCTTGATTAATTGCTTTTGAATTTAATTGCTTTCATTTAATTCCTTACATAATCATTTACTCTCTTGCTATTTACATTTCTTGCTTCTCTTGCCATCAAACCTCATTTTCCTCAAAGCCAATAATTAAACATTTCATTGCATCTCCTAGGGAAGACGACCCGGGATTTAAAACTCCCGGTTATTTTGTATTAATTGTGATAATCCTTTGATTTAAATTTGATTCTTGGCCAGTTATTGGGTTGGGGACTATACTTGCAACGCCAAAACTTATTTCGAGAAAAATTCCTAGCCTGCTTAAGGCCCTTCATCAAATTTTTGGCGCCGTTGCCTGGGAGTTGCAATGGTGTTATGTTATGGGCTATTGTAAATATGTTAGTATGGAAATAGTTTGCTTTTTGGTTGTCTTTTGTTTTTGTTAATGGTTAGGATTGGGATCCTGGAGGACATTAGAAATTCAAGCATTGGTGGGAAAGTCAAGTACAAGCCACCATAGCAAGAGCTCTCCCAATTGTCTATCTTAAAGACAATAAATAAAAGTGCTAGGTGGGAGACACCCCACATTGGTAACATTTTTCTAACTCTCCCTCTCCTTTAGCATTTGTTTGTTGAAATTTTGCTTCTTTTAGTTAGCTTAGTTTGGTAGAATTTTTGTGTTGATCTTGCATTTTTAGGGTAAAATAAGTTTTGCGGTTAGAAAAGCTATTTTGGATGTTATGTTTGATGTCTTAGAGCACTAAAAATTTTTTAGGAAAAAAACAGAGCATGTGCGCGCGCACACACTTGTGCGCACGCACACCTCCCCAAAGTCTGCATTTTGTGCGTACACACCCACCTGTGCGTATGCAAACTCATGAACACCCCCTCTGTTGGGAGCGCTCGCACGCCTTGTGCGTTCGCATCCCCCTTCTTTTTGCCCCTTGTGCGTACGCAAGGACCTGTGTGTGTACGCAGAGATGTCGAATTTTGATGTTTCACATTTTCTCAAAAAAAAAAAAAAATTTCCTTTCTGTGCGTGGGCACAGGCCTGTGCATGGGCACACTTCAATTCAAGGCCTCTGCCTGTGGCATTAGCACACATAGTGCGAACGCACAACCTCTAAATTTGGCCCATAACACGTACGCGTGACCCCCCTCATTTTCTCTCTTTCACGCGTACGCGTCCCCTACACGTACACGTCGATTCCCGTTTTCACCCAAGTCACGCACACGCGTCCCCCACGCGCACGCGTGACCCCCTCCCCTATTTCACATTATTCTTTTCTCCTCTTCTCTCTTCTTCTTTTCTTCTTTCCTCTTCCCCTCTCTTCTTTCCCTCTTCCAACTACCACCCACCACTATCATTTACCTCCTACCATGCTCTCCTTTAGTTAGTTATTTAGTTAGTTAGTTAGTTAGTTAGTTATTTATTTATTTAGTTAGTCAGTTTAAATTTTCTATTTTGGTGCTAAGTGTTGGATGATTGCCATGATTTGCTGATTTTATTGAGACATTATTGCTGAATTGCTGATGTTGTTATTGATAGTTATTGTTGGATGTCTTTATTGAGGTCATACTTTGTTATTTGGTATCGAGTTTTTCATGTTTAATTTTGCACATACCAAGTACTTATGACATTACCTTCAAGAATCTTTTTGGATTTTTAAATTGCATGTTTTGGCCACCATGTAACTGGATCTCATTATCTATAGATAGGCAATTTGTTCTTAGTTGATGCATTTTTTGTTAGGTGATACTTGTTATGATTGATTTTTATCTAAGTCACCTATTTGATGCATTGACATTAAAAATTGTGAAATTGGATCATAAGCTTACCTAATGACACTTTTTGAGCTTTTTTTTAAGCTTTGTGGACTATGCTTGCCATGTTTTCCACTTCATGTCAATTAGGTGTTGCTTCATGATCCATTTCACAATTCCTTGATTCTTGCTTGAATACTTTTATGCTTCTTTATTACTTGTTTGTTTATCTTAACCTACAAGTTTTCTTTAAAGCATTTCAAGCACACTAGAATGAGTAAAGTGCATGTTTCTTTTGTGTAATTGTGACATAGCTTTCTTTGCTATTATGTGTATTTTAAACCGCGTAACTTAGAATTCACACACTTGTTTCCTTCATGTCACAAACTAACTCACTCACTCAATTTAGTGATCATTACCTCATTCCAACAATCTATGCTTTCTTATTCTTGCATTTACTCGTCTTATGGTGTTATTTCCACTTTTTCATGAATGACTCATCGTAAGCAACAAGGGAAGTGGGAGAAAGAGCACGCAGCAGCCAGTTGATCCACCAGCTGAAGGTGGCAACTCGTGAAGTCACTGTACCCCCCTTGGTCACCTTTGAATGCATGGAGGACCGGGCAAGCCTTTAAGTGTGGGGAGGTTGTCACCGATCAGTAATCTTGGGTGACAATTTCTAAATCTTAAACACTTTTACATTTTATTTTTTCTTAGTTTGTATATATTTTAGAGCTTTAATTGCATTCTTTCTTAGTTTATTGCATGTCTTTGCATACAAATAATAAGCTTAGTTAATTTAATGAAATTTTTCAAGAAAAATATTTTTGATAGGACATTGACATCCTAATTGATTTGAGTTAGTATTTGTTTGATTGAAACTTGCTTGAAATATATTATTGAACATGTTTTTGAAAGGGCCGTAAGAGTAGCTTCAGAGTGTGTGAAATTAGAAGATCAGAGGAGAGAATTTTGCAAGATAGAAGCTAAATCAGTAAGTGGCAAAACTCATCATTCACTGTAGGCTCATTTGTCTTATATACATATGTGTACACCTAGCTAATTATGCAGCCATTGTATCTTATAACCTACTCTAATAAATATCTCAATTAGCTCTAACTAACTCTATCACTTGCTGAATTATACTAACTACTTGAAACTAACTAACAAACTGCAGTTAAATGATTCTGTAAGTAACATTTAATGTGTATTTTGTATTTTAACATATAATTTATTCTAATGACTGATTTTAATGTACACGTAGCATACTTGATTTCACTAATATACTAAAATCATTTTAAACTATCAAATTGAGTTTAAAATAAAGATTTTTTTTCAAAAGATAATGTTTTTGTTCAAATAGCAGAAGTTCTTACTTCTCAAACTCACTTTAAATTTTTCAGTAAAAGGAAGGGGCATAGCCCAAAGAATTACCTCCATCATGTTCTTTTTTTTTTTTTATGTTTGCTATCCATTAAGCTGATTGTTGTTGACAGGCCTAGTTAATTAACGATTCAATTTCTATTGCCATTTGGACCCAACCCAAGTTCCCTACTAAGATAAGAAAAACAAAAGCAAACTGCTGCATAACAACTTAACGCGCCCCCTTCTGAAACCCTAATCTCTCTCTCTCTCTCTCTCTCTCTCTCTCTCTCCCCTATAAATCCGAGAATCTGAAATCCCTAAAACTGCAGGGCAGAACCAAAAGCCGTCAAGGATTTTCCTTGAGCTTCATTACTGGTTTCTCTTTCAATGCTGTTTTTATTCATCTCCGTCTCTAATTTCACCCCTTATTTACCAGGGGAAAAGAACACTAGTATCGTGGTTTTACATTTAACAACAAATGCTTATTATTCGATCTCTACATTATTTTGATCCCGTGATATGTGCCAGTGATGGTGTTAAATATACTTCGAGATTTAATTCGATGATATCAACTTTGAGCTGAGGCACCCGCTTTTTCTTTCACTATTTTGTTTTTCCCCCTTTTTTCACATCTTCATAATAGGAAGCTCTATTTTTTTAATCTATTTAGCAATGCATATTCTGCGTTATTGGATTTTTAAAAATTGAAACTGGCATTCTACTTGTGTGAAGAATTGAAGTTCAAGTTTTTTCTTTTTTTTTTCTCATTTATTATTTCTCTGCTTGAATTATAGTTACGATCTCTGGGTTCGTTATTAGTGAAACTGAGGTAGTGTGTGAAAAATCCATGTTTAAGCTTGCAAATGCAGTATTTCTTACTATTCGCAAATGATGACAAATAGACAGGGACATCAGCACTCTAAGGAGAGTGATGACTTAGTCTAAAATGGGAATCTCTCTGATGCGTTCATATAAAATCTACAATCTTTCTGTTGATTTTTCATTTGTCAATGAACCTGATGTTAAAATGTATTTTGTTTTTCAACATATGTATGTTATTGTTTTTACTCTATTAAAAAACCCATTGTTTTAACCTTTAAATCAATTTTCAAATTATACTTGGCCTTTGCTTAATGCAGACACCTTAGTAATGGTTTGGCCAATGATGTATTCTATTGCACGTATTATCAGATATATGTATCTGATGAAATCTTAAATTGTCACTACCTCTGAGGCCATCCATCTAATATAGTTAAATCTTTTTACTGGTCCTTGTTATTTGCATGTGTTGTTAGCTCACTCCTGCTTTACATTCCTCTGATTTATTCTTCCTTGGTGAAGTCATTGTTGTTTTCTCTAACCATGTTGGAGATCATTTTGGTGCCAAGGATGATTAGCAAAAGAACCATGGATGGAGCTGCTATTCAATGTGATACAAGCCTGATGATTGTAACTAAGAACGGAGATTTGAAGATTGCTTTTGTTGAAGTCTGACCACAGTTGGGCTCCAAAAGAATCTTATGAAATAAACCAATCTATGTTGTTATTAATGAAGGCTTGTAATCTGTTGCAACATTCTTGGCTCACTAGTTCTTGACATGATTGATCACTTGTTCAACTCAACAACAATCACCGCAACCACTGGTTTTCCATTATCTTTCACTACTATCTCAAACTACCACCATAAAATACAAGTAAAAATTAATATCAGACTTAGAACTTTAAAAAGTAAATAATAGTAAAAAAGAACGAATTGAGTGGAGGGAGATAGATAGATGGAAGAGGGTGGTGTTGGTGGTGGTGGCAGAGGTGATAATAGCAGTCTGTGAGGTCTTTGTGTTAAGGGGAAGGAAGTGAGGGAGAGGTGGTTATAAATTAGAACATATGGAAGTGTGTGCATTTTTTCAACTCCAAATTTAATATTTGTGCCATAAACAATGGCATATAAATAAATAATTTGAAAATTGTGACAATTTAGTAATAAATTTAAAAAAGAGTGACATTAGTTAAACAACCGGATTTAGGGTAATAAATTATTTTCTATTTTGAAATTGCCATTGGAACTTTTTCTAGCCATGTGGACTACATTCACGCTATGCTAAAATGTTAATTTTTCAATTAATTTTCCTATGATTTTGTTAAATGTGATTTCAAATGTAACTTAAGAAGAAAATGAATGGCAAGAGATCATATATGAAAGGAGAATGTTAGGGCAGGACAAACAAGTCCAACATAACACAGCCTTGAAAAGCATGTAAATTGGCTTTAGTTCCCCACGTGCCCTCTAATTCTCACAGAAAGATTGTTACAAACCCACAATGTTAAATAAATTCGTTGCTCATAAATGACTGAGATACCCGAAATTGTGAATAAATCTATGAGATGATATGTTTGATTTGATAGCAAGAATTCTTCTTAACGTCGCATTGTTATTTGTTATATAAAATATTTTCGTTCATTAAAACCTTTTCCATTCTCTCCCCCTTCGCCCTCAAATGTTGACAATTGATTGAAATTCATTAACTTTCAGCAGTGGGAAGGGAATATCTTCTAACTTTTGAATTTGGTGAACTAACATTGGAGAATCATTGAAAGCAATTTTTGTGTCCTTTGAATCACATTGTAACTTTATATGACACAACATATCTTTCAAGTTTGTTGCGTGTCTTTGTTGAACAGTATAGTTCATCATTGCATTGGCTTGTTAGTTGTTAATAACTTGACACACATTACACTAACAACTATTTCAGGTCCCTCAGTTTCTAAGAAGAACATTCACAATAAGGAGACTAGGAGAGTAATATTAATGACTTGATGTTAGTAATCTTAGGAGTCAATGGAACTTTTCTCTTTGTTATACTTACACTAGTCCTTATTACTCTTATCTTGTCTTATCTAAGTTTTGCTGTTATTTTCTCAATATATATGAACGTTACTTTAGCATAGGATAATTATCATAAAATGTGCCTACACAATAACCGCTAAAATATAAGATTATACACAGTGGGAAGGGGGTAAAAAAAAGTTGCACAGTACACCTGTATATTTTTTTCTTTTTGTATAACTTGGGTTGATAACTATGTTAATGTTATCCTTGACTTTAGAAAATGGTGCTTATTTTGATACATATTAAAAATGTGCAAAAATACGGAAGAAAAAAATAAATATTGTTTTGTGGGTTTTTTTTATTATTTATTCTGTATGTTATGTACCTTCTTATACTGTATTTGAGTGTGAACCTTTAGATATATGCATCTTTTTTTTATGTTAATCAAACCCAGTAAAAACATGGCATGCTTTTAGTTTATAGCGATAGAAAAAAAAAATCTAAATATACACATTTATAAGATATGTTTTAAGTTTTGGCTAGAATAAGCTAATATTTAAGTTTTGGATGATTATAATAAAATCAGTGGTCAAATTGTAAATATTTTAAAATTATTAAATTTTTTTAATAGAAATACTCCAAATCATATTCGCGATATTTTGGCACAGATTTTACAAATTTTAAATATTGAAAACCAAAATAATATTAAGGTTTATTGACAATAATTCAGAGTTTGAAGAGGAAGACTTTGGTTATATCAAGGTAAAGTGGAGAAGAAGTTACAGGCATAAAAGAGATTTTTATTATCAGTCAATGATAAAGAAAGTGTTGATAAAGGTTGTGACAACTGTAATACCTATGTATACTTTTAGTTGTTTTAAACTTCTTGACACCTTACTAAAAGATATCCAAAAATATACCATAAACTTTTGATGGGGTTAAAGGGTTTGCTTAGAGAAAAAATTACAATGGGTGAGTTAGGATGTTATGTGTCGCGCTAAAAAGTCGGGTAGTTTGAGTTTTAAGAATCTAAAAGTTTTTAATTTAGCTATGTTGGTTAAACAAAGTTGGAGGACTCTGACAAAACCTGATTCTCTAATCAATAGATTATACAAGAGCAAGTATTTTCGATATTCCTCTGTTCTAAGGGCAACACCAAGTCAAAATCCCTCCTGGACCTGAGGAAGCATTTTAGAATGACAAAAAATTTTAGAAAATAGATTATAATGGCAGATTGAAAGAGGCAACTAAATTAAAATATTTGAAGATTCATGGATTCATTTTATATGTCCTATATCAACTAATAGGTAAAGCAATGCAAAATTTGATTTCCAATAGATTGGCCAACTAATCATTAACAATAGGCAGTAGAATGAAGATATAATTAGAAGTAATTTTGAAGCATAGATTGCAAACAAAATTTTGCTAACACGAATTTCAAAAGAAGAGGAAGATGTGATAACCTAGAAGGATGAGAGAAGTGGCAAGTACACGATAACTTTAGGTTATAGAATTGCATTCCATAAATTTTACCATTAAAAGATCAGCAATCGATAAAAAAGATTTTAGAATTTATTATAGGAGTTTTGTTATTCTCTAAAGATCCGAGTCTTTTTCTAAAAAGTATTTCATAAAGGTCTCCCCACATGGTCATGCCTCAATAGAGTAGAATCCCTACTATATTGTTGATGTGTTCTCCAATTTAATATCCAAAAGCTAAATTGGTGTGGAGTAAAATAGAAATGAGTTCCTACGTTTGTGTAGATTGGTCAAAACAGCTCTGGCAAAGATGGTTCAACATGGTTTTGGAGACAAGAAGACGATCCATTTAAAAGAAAAGCATTCAATTGGCAGCTACCCTTTTTTGAAAATATTGGCAAGTTTGGAACCTCCAAGAGAAAGAAACGCCAATTGACTTCATTCTCTCCTTAGTCATGGAGTTCACGAAAGAGTATCAGAGACAAACTGAAAATTAGTGTTTACTAGAAAAAATGTTGTTTAATTTTTAAACAATATTTTATTTATGTGGGTATCCCTCATTCGCATGATTTTATTCTATTATACTACTCTAATGTATTAAGCTCTTTTATAAGGAATGAATATAATATGTATAGATGAAAAAAATATATTAATGAGCTAATACTTTTTATCAATATTATTCAATATTTCAGATTAATTTTTTATTTTTATACTATTAAAATTTGAAGTTTAAAATTTAGTATAAAAATATTTTAATTAGCAAAATATTAGTTAAAAATAATAAATTTTATTAGTCATATAACATTATTCTAAACAAAATTAACTTAATATTTATAAAAGATGATCTTTTTGTGACAAGAATATTTTGACGATAACTTTAGGACAATTTACTTTAATAAACCAACAACATTCCAATATTACGTAGATCCCATAAAATGTAAAAGGCTACTTGAATGTCCCAAGTTGCATTTCTATATAAATCGAATTTAATAAATTCAATTTACCCAAATACGTACTAAATCAAAGTCATTGGATTCGAATTGCATGTAAATGGATTTTACGTATAAATTGATACAAATGGATTCGATTTATATATGCTAGTGAATCAAATCCATTCAATTCGATCTCTAGACGTGAAGAGAAGCCCATGGTAAATCGAAGTCAATGGTTTTAATTTAGTGGTTTTAGTAAATCGAAACCCATAGATTCGATTTACATGCGAAACCTCTCTCAAGTAATTCGAATCCAATGGATTCGATTTATGGTGAAAATAGCTATATATATAAATCAAATTTCATTTATTCAAACTACAAAACATACAAATCCCATACCCAACCCCACCACCCAGATCTGAAATCATCAGAAAGCAGCCTTGGAATATTGGAAGCTGAACACATGGAGGACAACCCGAATCGTTTATACCGGCTAGATGGAGTCGCGCATATTGCTGGCGCCATCCACCTCAAGGTTAATGAACAAATTTTCCTTTTTTAAACATAGATTAGTCGTTCGAGTAATGTTAACATAAATCGTGTGGTAGTTAGTTAGAGTATTCTACTGATGTTAATACATGTGCATGTTATAAGTAGTAAGCTATTAGGTGGTTAGATTTTGATAACTTGAAATGGTATCAAAGAAAGTTATTTAGGATTGTAGGATATGTTAGATTTTTGAAGTTATTAGTCTTGTATTAAACGAGACTTGGTTGATGAGTAGTGATAACTATAAAAAAATTTTAGTTTTTTGAAAAAATTAATATAAATATTTTCTGAAACTATAATTTTTTGAGTTAGATAATTATGATTAAAATGTAGAATATGTTAGATTTTTTTAGTTTTTTAATCCTTTGTATTCTCTGTGTAAACGTGTGGGACTATATGCTTTAGTGAACCCTTTTTTTTAAATTAGAGCATGCAATGTTTATTGTTTTCAGAATTTCATGCATTGAAAATTGTATTGTGACGATTGTGATAAGAAATTTTCTATTGTTGTGCAGCTCCATCGATGCATCACCATCATGAGACGGCAACACGGTATGCCATTGGACGATAGGATCGTTCCGTACTTGCAGATGGCAGGTTTATACCGTCTTACAAGACTAAACGAGACATGGTTTCGACTGGACGAGCCATTGGTCAGCGTATTCGTGGAGAAATAGAGGCCTGAGATGCACACTTTTCATTGCCATTTGAGAAGTGCATAATCACGCTCCAGGATGTGGCATATCAGCTAGGGATCCCGATCGACGATCAGTATGTCAGTAGATGCCTTACAGACTTTGCGTGACATATCGTGGGGGGGTCGCCCGGTGTGGGTATGGTTTAAGGAGCTGTTGGGTGTTTTGTCTCCTGCGAACTGCATCGACAAGTTCACGTTGAACTGTACATGGTTTCAGGAGACATTTAGTGAGCTGCCGCAGGGGGCAGACGATGAGACGGTTAGGAGGTATGCCCGTGCGTATATCATGATGCTCCTATCCACATAGCTGTTCGAGGATAAGTCAGGTACCCATCTCCACATTCGTTGGCTACCCTATGTTACTAGGCTAGAGGACATGGGTCAGTATAGCTGGGGTTCTGCTGCACTGTCATGACTATTCAGGTGCATGTGCCGTGTGGCGAATAGAAATGTCGTCAAGTTGGTCGGTCCACTACAGCTCCTCCAATCGTGGATCTTCTGGAGGTTTCCTGGTTTTCGGCCAGATGAATTTGATGTCTTTCATTGACTATTTGCGTCCAGGTACTCTCCCTTTAGTTATGCATCATCTTTTTAATAACATGCCTATTTACTTTATTATTAATTAAATGTTGTGGTTTTCAGATGGTCGGGTTATTAGCTCACGTTGAGCGACAAGGGGCCTTGTGTTGCGCCTTGGACACTTAGGATAGATTTACTCCAGCCCAGTGATGTGAATATCTTTTGGTCTCAATCTGTTCATAACTAGATTAGAGTTTGCATCTTTTATTAGTTATGGTGACTAACGAATAAATACTCGTATGCACAGTTCTTGTGGATGCGGTATAGCTTGCCAGATGTCGTTCAGGTGGTGCACCTCGAGATATTGGAGCCACGACATATGGCGTTGTAGAGGGCTGCAACAGCGTTGATCTATTTCGCTGTCATTAAGTGACATCCGGTAGATTGGGTACTGCTGCAGTGGTGGGATTCAGGGTAGACCTCATGCTATCCTAAACATAGATTTTCTGATGTCAAAAGATGGGAGAGGTAAAGATCAGTGGTTTTCTGATACGCTACATAGTTGGCAACTTTATTGGGCCAATAGGGCGCAGCATGTGCTGCAGTTTGACGTGGTTACAGATCCAAGACCTTTCCATGAGTACCTGGATTGGTGGTATCAATACGGCAGGAGATTCTTGTTGCCTGAGCTCTTCCTAGGTGGTCCCAGGGCAACTGCAATTCCAGCGCAGGTGATACAGAGAGGTCCTGGATGAGTCCCTGTGATGGACCAAATTTCAGATGTTCCAGACAACCGTCAGGTTGCGCAGAGATAGAGGGGAGGGGTCATGGGAGGCGAGGTAGGAGGTCTCGTGGAGTGCGAGGAGCTATAGGTCGTGGTCGTGGTGGTGGAGCCTAACGCAGAGGTAGAGGCAGGCAGGATGATAGTAGTGCTGAGGACGACGATAGTGGTGACGGGGATGACGGAAGTGATGACGACAGTCATGGAGGTGGAGGAGGTGGTGACGGTGGTGGAGGGTACGATGGTGGGAGCGGAGATGGTTAACCGATTAAACTAGTAGAATTTTTTAAAGGTTAATTGGTTAAAAATAACAAAATATAAAAAATAACTTTTTTTAAAAAATATATATATTTTGCATAAATATATTATTTTATTATATCTCATTCAATTCTGATTAAATATTAGTTGAATTTTAAATTTTTGAATTTTTAAATTTATTGGTTTGGTGATTGGTTTAATTTTCAGACTTTTTTTATTTTTATGAATAAAAATTATATTTTACTCTTTTTACGATCTATAACGACCTTATTGGCAGCTTTTCTATTGTGTACTACAAGATACTTAGTTGAGACTCGAAGCTAGGTTGGGTTGGCCTTGCCCTTACTATGTAGCCCTAATAACTCAAGCTTGAACTAGCTTATTTATAAATAATATATATCTCA
This sequence comes from Arachis duranensis, assembly GCF_000817695.3. Taxonomy (NCBI): domain Eukaryota; kingdom Viridiplantae; phylum Streptophyta; class Magnoliopsida; order Fabales; family Fabaceae; genus Arachis; species Arachis duranensis. Next base: position 104,580,217 of record NC_029772.3, on the reverse strand, counting down.
ATCAAAACTATTAGCTTCAAGTAGTGCGCAAACTAAATTATCTTAAGTAACATCTTGAATTTGATCGAATCCAAGATTCCTTCATGTATTAATTTCAAGCATTTGCTACGCTACTATGGTCAGTACTAGCTACTTCTCAATTATTGATGTCACAATGCTATGCATATACATAGCATTTTTATCCCCGAGTTTACAATGAAAAGCTATAAAAAGAAACAGACTTTAGAAAAACATCATATCTGTAATAATAAACTATATAATTTGTTTGGACCACTCTTTTCATATGCATGTTATTCGTTTAGAATATATTGTATATTATATATTAATGTCAATTGTCAGTTGCGGTTGTGCTGGAAACCAATGAATCATCACACCAATCTCCCTACGATTTTTAAGATTAGGTGCCACAAAAAAGGGAAAAAAAAAAACACCAATACTAGCGATTTCTGTGAAATACCCTTTAGGTCCTTGTCCCTTTCATTTCATCATGTTCACGAGTCCCACAATAACCCAACCCTTAACCAATATAATGTAACCTACATATAATCTTGAAGATAATCTAAAGTAAGCTAGATACAATACAACAATTATTCTAGACTTGACATGTTATTAAATAATTTAGTGTTGGATTAATTAATCCCCCTAGCTAGGTGACATGAATCATCCAATAATTCGAGTTGTTAAGACATAAAAAGACAATTGGTTCGTTCTAATGGGTGACGAACACCAAACAGAAATTGTGGCATATTCTGCCCGCAATTTACTGTAGTGCATGTGTAACAAGTGGAGAGAGAGAGGTGAACTGAAACTAATTAATACATTATTAAAATACAAAAATGAGATATTGCATGCTAATCAGTAATTAATGTACTGTGCCTAACCACCTATGTCTTTAAACCAATCAATTTAGTGAATTTACTATAGGCTATATATATAGGCAGATCCTACTTTTGGGTGAAAATGACAAAATATATAGGAGGATCAGCAAATTAAAATCCAAGTTTTCTATAATAATAATATAATTGCTACCTACGTGGCTCTTTGAATCAAATATAATTTTATCTGTGTCCTTCTCTGGGGAACTCATTGTATTGTTCCGGTATCCATCTTTGACTAATAACGGATTGTTTTTGTCTAATAGTTAAATATCAATGTATAAAAATATAGACTAATTAAAAACATGTTATTGAATTACTAAACTAAATGAGTTGGATGAATAACTAAAAAAAACAAAATTTTGCTGACCTTTGAATATTTTTTTTAATATTTAATGAGTAATCAGAGATAGTAATTTATTTATAATAGAATTATTTATTTGCACTAATAACATTATTAGTATTACAATTTAACTATATGGTATAATAAAGATAAAGATATATTTTAGTAGTATAATAATAATAAAATAAACACAGAAATTAGTCTTTAAAAAAATTTAATTCAAACGTTTTAGTCTTTAATAAATTTTTATTTCCTGTAACTACTCCTCAAAAATTATTCATGTCGGATATATTGGTCCTGTCATTGTTTTGATGGGATTAATTTATTTTATTTGTTTAACACGGACATTAAAAAATTTAATTGAAAATGACGAAATGATTAATTTATCTGATAAAAATAATTTTCAAATACTTCTAGTGAATAAAAATTGTTGTAAACTAAAATATCCAATCTAAAATTCTTTAATTAAAACCAATTTGAATATTTATTCCAAAAAAAAATTTAAATGTTTAACTTATTCAACACAATGAAAATTTAATTAATAATTTTTGGTACAATAATTTTTTCATAGTATATTTAAAATGTGTCGTTAAAAAATATATTAGTAAAATTATTATTATTATTATTAAATTGTGACATAATATTTCTTAATAGAGAAGAAAAGAAGAACACATTTTTCCCCCCAAATAATTCCATAGATTGATGATGAAGGGTATTCTGAGAGCTATTTTATTTTCAGTGAACCGTTTTTTGGTCCTTTGATATGACGTATAAGTCCCTGCTCCATTGGAAACGTTAGTCTCTCTAGCACTTTCGAAAGCTCTATCTGCTTGGTGTCTTTTCTCTAAAGTTTCCATTATTGAACAATATGAAAAGAAAACTGAAGTATATTATTAAGGGGTCATGATCATAGTGGCAATATAATTATCAATTGCTATATATGCTGCGAATCTGTGATATAGATATATATATAGTGATGTTAAAGGAGTTTAAAGCTAACAGGTGCCACTTGATGAAGGAGACAACACACACTCATACCAATTGGATATTCTTTATCTTTTTTTAGTATTTCTCTATGTGCTGCTATTTACTAATAGATAGAGTAATTCATGCGGGTATATTTCACTTGTTCCAAATTAGGATCTCATCAAATTTATTTTCCTTATTACCTTTAACTTCATGTATGTTCTAATAAATTTAGTTTCTTAACAAGTTTAATTTTCATTATATATTAGAATTATTAGTGTAACATTTCACGTTCGTTATGAAAGATGTTTATGAGCATTTGGGAAGAACCACCGCCTAGCTACGTGATGGAATTAGGGTTCATATGCCTGAACAAATTAGAGGAGATTGGTTCTGTTAGTGTTTTAAAATTTGAGTTTAGCTAAAAGTACTATACATATTAAAAGAGTTAGATTTATGAATTACGGACACTTCGCTAAATTATCATGTCTACGTGTCAGATATATTTTGGATACGACACTTATTGATATTTGTTTGATACACATATTTGCTGTATTCAATCGTGTCTTAATAAAAAGTAAAAAATTATTTTTCGAACACTACAACAATATAGATTATTTTTTAGGGTTATAATGTGTAAAAGAAAATTAAAATTTGTCAAAAAAATAAATTTTGACACTATTTTAATTATGAAAATATGTCAATAAAAATTTTGTCAAAAATAGTATTTTTAACGTATAAGTAATTGTGAAAAAAATTTAAATATTATTTTGATAAATATTGGCTGTCAAAAATAATTTGTTAGAAAATTTTGAGAACATATTTTCTGTGATACTTATTAATTGTCAAAAATACTATTTATTTTGACACTTATTGACTCTAAAATATTTTCAACAAAAAATTTTAACAAAGAATGAAATGAGATATTGAAACTAAAGAATAAATTGAGATTTTGAAGATAAAGAATAAGTAGTATAATCCTAAACTGAGAGCAGTGTAATGTCAAAATTAACAGAACCCAAAGAAGAAGAAAAATAGTGGAGTAAATTGAAAACAAATGAGTATTAAAATTGAGGAGTAATTTTCTACGATCAAATTATTTATCAAGAAAATATAGAAAATTTGACATTTGTGATATTTGTCAAAAATATATATTAATTTTGATATTTAATTATGATATTAAAAAATAAAGTGTTAAAATAACTCTATTTTCTTGTAGTGGAATACGCTTGGACACACCTAAATACCATTACGTGTCAGCGTATCCAGTCTTATTCTTAACATATATTCTTGAAATAAATTTAGATATAGTATATATTATTATTTATTAAAATAAAAATATTTTAAATACTTGATATAATTAAAAAATAATTTATATTTTATATGTATGCGTGTCTCCGTATCTTATAAAATTTTAAAATTAGTATGTCAGCGTGTTTTGTGTCGTATCGTGTCTCGTGTCCGTGCATCATATGTTAAATATAAAAATATTTTTTCTGCAAAACCAAAATTTTAAATTTTCAATGCATTTTTTCATTTTCATCATATATATTTAAACCTAAAAATAAATTGTTTATCGTAATGAAATTATCTTCCGAAATAATTTCTATGATTAACTATATACCACAAATCTCAATGTTGGGCAGTTCAATGATTGGTTCAAATGTGCTTATTACAATATTGCTCCATATGACACTTGCCTAACTCCATCTATCCACCACATGAAGATTCAATGCTTTGAATATAAAATTTTGTTAACGACTGGTTTAAGAATACTTAATAAAAATATAGCAATTATTTTTTCTATTAGAAGTTACGAGACATTTAATTTTCAATAACCTTTAATATAATATAATATATATAAAATAAAATAAAAAAATTAACTAATATATGTCATAAAACTTTTTAAAAAATATACAAAATTTAAAATTTTAATATATTTATTATATATTTACTAAAATAAAACGTTTCTAAAATAATAAACCATACACACATATTCTAATTGAAATATTATTAATAAATACCCGATAAATATTCATATGTCAAATCATTTAATTCTTTATTATCAATAACTTCACATAAAGATAATAATAATTTTTCAGCTAAATACCCAAACTAAAGATTATAAAATATCGTCAACGAATTATAACTCAAATGATATAATTTTTTTATATTTATCTAAAAATCACGGATTCGAGTTTCACTCTTAATATTAAAAAAAAATCATAAAATATCAAAAGAAGTAATGTAGAAATAGGATTGTTTCACATGGTTGTGTTGTGTCTTGTGTGTCTTTACTTCCCTCATGTCGGAACAGGTGAAACAGGGCCCACACATGCACCTGCAGTTTCTAATCGAACGGTCAAAAATACGGATTAGCGTTTGATTAATCACAATCAAAGTCAATAATCATAAACTAATGTGATCTAATCTTAACCAATGTTAGATCCCCAAGCGGCGCTGTGCCATCATGATTCATGACCAAGAGTGGCGGCACTGTCAACTTATTTTGTCAAAGGAGAAATTTATAACATTTCTCTACTTTTTTTAATTTTTAAATAGAGAAATAATTAGTTATCAATTATTATTATTATTATTATTATTATTATTATTATTATTATTATTATTATTATGTTAATTGTATCTGTTCCAGAACTTAGTATTTCTTTTGGTCTCAAATAACTTGGATTGCTAATTTTTGTCTGATTCACCTTTTGTATCTAAGTTTAGTTTAGGGTTTAATTTAGGGACAATATTCGTTTGAAAATAAGAAAATAACATAAGAAATTATTTCAAAAGAGAAATAAATTAGTTTATTTTAAGATGATGAGTGATGACTATTATTTTAAAATGAATGGATTATTACTTACATCATAATTAATAGTAACATACTTTAACTTTCTCCTAAAGATAGTTATGGAGTGCTTATGATGAAATTTTTAAATATTTTTTTCCCGTATAGTAGTAATATTCTAATAAACACACCTACTATATTGATATAATCCTTTAACTAATTAAGCAGATATTTAGGATTTATTAAGTATAATTTATTAAAAAAGGAAGTATATAATTAAATAGTAATATTAATTTGCACTACTATTTTACTTAATAAAATAGAGTGCTACTTTTGCAATAAGGTCTTTACTTTTAGGCGTGTTTTGTGAGTTGCCAGAAAAATAAATTGAATTTTAAAGACAATGAAGAAACGGTGAGAAGACTTAAAATTGTTTATTCGTTTATACTCATGACTTTAAAATAAATAATGAACAAATTGCAATGTTTATTATATATTTATATGATTTTTTAAGAAAATAACTTATTGCAATTATATAATTTATAATATTATTATAATAATTTTATTAATAAAAAACGTAAACTAAATTAAACTTGGGTAAAAATTCTCCAATTTGAAAATTTTGAAAACAAGGAAATTAGAGAAGTTTAGAGGATTAAAATAAAAAAACTCTAAAACCCTTATTTAAAAATAATAAAATTTGTAAACCCTTTTTGTTATTTTCAAAAATCTCTTAACAAACACAGGTGATTTGCATCTGGCTTGATACAGGAATTAGGTTTCCCAGACGAATAAAATTGCTGCTACGCGTGTTCAGTCGTAACAGATAGATATTACTATAAGTTTCCATATTAGGAAGATGCTTTATCTATACGTGCTTTGATTTAAATGTCAAATCACTTTTTATTCAACGCCCATCTAATCTAACATTGATGCATCTGATTTAGACAAATTTAATTTTTTTTATCTTATTATTATTGAATGAATTTATGAAATTCTTGTGATGTATAGTCATTTTCTTTGTTATTTTTGCTTTAGATTTAATAAAATGTCAAATGAATTATGAATATGTACCCGTTTCTAGACGAGTAAAAATACTAATGCATACTTATACCCAATTTGGTAACATTTTTAGATAGTGTCTATTTTAAAAAATTACAAAAATTTCATTTTGTGTTTAGTAAATAAATATTTTTATTTTTGTTTGTAATTTTTAAAAAATATANAATTTAAAAAATAATGTTACCAAAAATAATTGGTGGGATGCGTATTTATTGAAAAACAATTTTGTTTCGAATTTTTAACATAGTTGTTTTGGCCTGAGGTTATAACTTATGATATACAGACATTTATATAGATAAAGAACATGACACGATATGGGATACGCAGATATGTGAATTTAAAATTTTTATAAGATTCGAGGATACTGCATATATAAAATATAAAGTATTTTTAGATAAATTATAATGATATTTTAGTATTTTATTGATATTTAAATATAAATTAAATTTTAAATTGTTTTTTAATATCTTTTTTAATTATATAAAGTATTTAAAATATTTTTATTTTAATGATTAATACTATATACTATTTTTAAACTCATTTTAAAAATATATGTTAAAAATAAAGTTGAACACGCTGATATGTGATGTGTAACACCCTACTACACAAAGCTTTACGCTTAAGCCGTAAAATAGAGGTAGTGTGGTATTATGACTTAAGAAATAAAATATATACATATAACAGCAAAGAAATACAATAAACTAAGAGCCTTGAAAAACAAGTAAAACAAAATCGCGAAAATAAAAAGCGCAACGCTCAGAAGATGAGATAACTTGCGTGCTAAGAAAACTAGAGATTATAGGGGTAACTAAGCAGAAAACGGGAGTGGAAGGCCAAAAGTACAGAATAACAGACTCCTAACTCAACCTGCGAAGTTAAGGCTGGTCGGAGAATATTTACATACAATATATACATAATAAAAGCCCAAAAGAACATGTTTAAAATCCCTAACTCTCCATAAAACCTCTAAGAAGTACCAATAATAAAATAAACCCAGAGACTACTCCGCTTCAGAGTCCAGATGCCTAATGATGAGCCTCTCGACCTGCATCAGAAAACAACAACACAGTATAGGGTAAGAACCGGAGGTTCTCAGCATGGTAAAGGTGCCACGCATATAATATACAAGGTCCTGAGAATGCCAGAGGCAATCCTAGAACGCCGATATTCAGATTAAAAGACTCAAAGTTTTAAACAGAAACAATAACGGGGGTGGTTTTCTAGGGATATCCAAGCCTATAATATGTTAACCTTAGTCCTATCTCCGCTCCACCTTTCCTCCGAACCTCCATCTCCGATGGTATACCACACACAGTTAAACAGATAAAATCAAATACAAGAAGGGTACAAGTACTGCAGATAACAATTATACAAATAGCATGAAAAATACATTTAAGCACTCTCATTTATTGCACAACAAGTAATTCAGGTAATATGCATATGGTGCATGCCTGTCCTATGGCTGATGAGTCTCATATATCGGTTATTAAGCCAACCCGACAAGTCCGGTTTGCTAAATCTTTGGACTATCTCCCGACGCGCATCCCCAAGAGTCTATGCATAGCTTTTTCTCATATTATAAATTGCTTAATGTGGGTCAACCTTCCTGGGAATTTAGAGTGCCCGATCACATCTTACGTCGTAGGGTCAACAGAGTATCGGGCTCAACCTGAAATACGTGGTGGCAAGCCACGGTACTTTACCCAGAGATACCCGTATCTCAGATAATTTAAATGTGTATGCCTCATACATTTCATAGTAATTACAGAAATCAATTATTCAAGCCTTAGCATCATATATAAATCTTTCAAACATACTTCTCCTTCATATTGTTTCATCATTTTAACCTTTACTTCACCCTCAAGTTACCCTAATTTCCTAACTTCACATCAGTACTAAGCTTCCTAATCAAGTTTAGAACTAATCAATATGAGAATAGAGGTTTAGAGTTCTGAAATTCAGTTTAAAACTAAAAATCTAATTTTTTTCTTTTTGCAAAAAACAGGGCCACTGATAAACCCCATTTGTAGGGTTTATCTTGTATTGATTTTAGGGAGATTTTATAACCTTTTACCCACATTTATTCAATAAAATAGCATGGTTTTGTATATTCTCCTTTAATTGTGCTCAAGAGTGAAAACATGCTTTTTAGATCTTAAAATAGCTAAATATAATTTACCTTGATTCTATTAGATGCCTTGATATGTTTGTTAAGTGATTTTAGATTTAGGAGGCAAAGATTGGATCAAGGGAATGAAGAAAAAGCATGTAAAGTTGGAGAACTCATGAAGAAATGATGGAACCAAAAAGCTGTCAAGCCTGACCTCTTCGCACTTAAACGACCATAACTTGAGCTACAGAGGTCCAAATGATGCGGTTCCACTTGGGTTGAAAAGCTAACATCCGGGGCTTCGAAACGATATAAGATTTGCCATAGTTGCATCGCGCATAGGGGCGCGCACACGCACGGTACGCGGACGCGCCGATGGTGGCACATGACCCACTTAATGCAACACGTGGCCAGCAATTTTAAAAGCCTTGTGGGCCCAATCTAACTCATTTCTGATGCTATTTAAGCTAAGGATTGAAGGGAGAATGAACATACTTTCATACTTGTCATCATTAGTCATAGTTTAGTTAGAAGTAGTTTTTAGAGAGAGAAGCTCTCACTTCTCTCTAGAATTAGGATTAGGAATTAGGGTTAGATTAGGATCTCATAGTTCTAGGTTCAATTCAAGTCTCCTTCTACTTCTACCTTCACTTGATGATTGCTACACTTTGGTTCTTCTTTCTATCCCTATCCTCTTGTTGTAATTTCTCTTATTTTGTTTCTAG